>NC_081567.1:36957642-37059362 GCF_022355385.1 Mustela nigripes
TCCTCCTCTCTCTCTGCCTGCCTCTCTGCCTACTTGTGATCTCTCTCTGTCAAATAAATAAATAAAAATTTAAAAAGTATATAACCTTTAAAAAAAATTTTTTTTATTCATTTATTTGACAGACACACCACAAGTAGGCAGAGAGGCAGGCAGAGAGAGAAAGAGAGGAAGCAGGCTCCCCGCCGAGCAGAGAGCCAGATGCAGGCAGGGCTCGATCCCAGGACCCTGAGATCATGACCTGAGCCGAAGACAGAGGCTTAACCCACTGAGCCATGAGGCATCCCCCCCTTTTTTTTAAGATTATTTATTGGGGCATCCAGGGTCTCAGTCAGTTAAGCAGCTCCCTTGGCTCAGGTCTTGATCCTGGAGTTGGGAGATCAAGCCCGGCATCAGGCTCCCCACTCAGTGGGGAGTCTGCTTCTCCCTCTGCCCCTTCCCCTAGCTCCTTCTCTCTCACTCACTGTTCCTCTCGCAAATAAATAGTCTTTTTTATAAAGACTTTTATGACAGAGAGAGAAACCACAAGCAGGAGGAGCAGCAGGCTGAGGGAGAAATAAGCTCTCCGCTAAACAGGGTGCCCGACACGGGGCTTGATCCCAGGACCCCAGGATCCTGACCTGAGCCGAGGGCAGATGCTTAACGACTGAGCCACCCACTGCCCCCCACGACTTCTATTTCTCACTGATGCCAAACACTCCTTTCTCCCAGAAACCACTTTTTTTTTTTTTTTTTTTAGCAGAGCCATATTTCTTTTGGTGGTTTTATACAACTTGGATTCATTTTTGTATTTTTTAAGATGTGGCCCTTATTGTTCGCATGCATTAATATGAAACACAAAAATGCTTTCTAATGACTTGTTTTCTATCCTGTTTATGTGATGGGAACCCACTTTCAGTTCAATAAAATTAGTTCTTGGCAAAACCTTATGAGTGTGCGTGTGTGTGCACGTGTGTGTGTGTAAGCCTGTGTGCATGCATGCGCAGGTGTGTGTACACACAAACACTGGCATGCTCTTCTCGAGCAGTCTCTGTTTTTTCATCTGATTTTCAAGAGATTGATCTGTGACCAGTTAAGACCTCTTAGGATAAGGGAAAGGAGAAGACACGAATGAGAAGGGGAGTTGTTCTGAGAACGGGACGGATCTAGGGGTGCTTTCAAGTTCTGGAAAAGGAAAAGGCTCCAGAGGACGGGAGAGGTAGAAAACTCTGGAAAGGTAGAAAGGCCAGGGCACAAAGCTCCTCAGACAGTGCCTGTCCTCTGAGGTGTCCGCACCACGGGCTAGGAGGGCTGCAAGCCCCGCTGCTCGTGTTCGCCCCGCTCTGACCGCCAATCCCCTCTGCACCTGGGTCTGCCTGTGGGGCCACGCTGGGGAGCCGCTCCCGCTGCCTCAGGGCCTCCAGGCCCGCCAGGTCGGGCGGGTGGCAGTGGCTGCGCATCACAGTCACCAGCTGACCCTGCGTGATGGCCCGGCTGCGGCAGCCCAGCCGGGCCTGGTCCCGGCACATCCAGTAGACCTTCTCCCCCGCCGCCTTCTCCTTCCTGTAGAGGAAGGACTCGTACACCAGGAACCTGCCCCCGAGGGACGTCCTCAGGAACTCCAGAGGCTGGAGGGGTCCTGGAAGGAATGTGGCAACGTGAACGGGGCAGCTCGGAAGCAGGCTGCAGAGCCTGGGCGGCACGGACCGAAGCCGCTTCCTCTGAGCCTGCGGCGCCCCCACAGAGGCGCTCTGCTCTCTGCCAGCAGACCAGCCCCGCTCTGGGGCCCGAGGGCTGCGGCTCCAGCGGCCAGCCCAGGGCCTGCGGTCCTGACACCCTGGAGGACAGACTGGCTGTTTCCTTTTGAGGGCTGTGGGGCTGCCCGGGAGGCTGGCCCTGTGTCCCTGCACGCCCCTCCTGACCCTCCTGGGACCCCACACCTGCTGGCAAGCACCCCGCTCAAAGGTTGGGCTACACCACTCAGCGGGGCCCATGGCTGGCTGGGACCACGCACCAGGAGCCACCTGGCTCCATGTCCCCTCTCTCCTTGACCAGCTGGCGACTGATCAACTCTCTCTTGAGGCTTTTAAGACCCTGAATTGAAAGGTCCTGCAATGCTGGAGTCTGGGGGGCTCGAGAGAACTGGGTGGGGGAGTGAGAAAAATAGATGGACCTGAGAGGGAAGACAGAATGTCCCTGAGGTCCAGGCTTATTGCCCCATTAGTGGGTGCTGGGCACTTCCTGTCCTGTAGCAGATCATGTCCCCTGTCCCCTCCCTCTAGCTGAGTGGGTTTCTCTCTGCTGCCAGCCAGTCCCACACCAGCGCCAGCCTCAAAGATGGAGCCCATAAGCACCCCTGCCTTTAGGGACCTTTAGGTCTGTTTGCATACCACCACACGTGGGTGGCTAGACCCCACCAGGCCCAGGGCCAAGGACAGAAGGTCCCAGCAGGGAGACCGGGGCCCAGCACCTGCCGTGCTCTGCACCAGCTCACCCGCACCTGAGCCTTCCCTCTGCGCCGGGCTGGGGATCTGCTCCCGCTGCCTCAGGGCCTCCAGGCCCCCCAGGTCGGGTGGGTGACAGTGTCTGCGCATCACCATCACCCGCTGGCCCTGCGTGATGGCCCGACTGCGACAGCCCATGCGGGCCTGGTCCCGGCACGTCCAGTAGACCTTCTCGCCCACCGCCTTCTCCCGCCGGTACAGGAAGGACTCGTACACCAGGAAGCTGCCGCCCAGAGGGGTCCTCAGGAACTCAGGGCCTCCTGGGGAGAACAGGACAGGTGCGGGGGGAGAACTGGGAGCCAGGTCTTGGAGTTCAGCAGGGAGGTGATGGGGGCCCCTGTTCTCAAAGCAAGAGCAGCATAGCTCCTGGACAGAGCAGCTCAGGGAGGGCCCTGCCCAGACAGAGCAGGGCTAAGGTGAGGAGGGGAGGCTAGGGAGGGGAGGGGAGAGCAACCGGAGAGGGCTGTACCCACTTCCAGAGTGTTCCCCTAAGAACGGGATGCTGCTTGGTGGAGCTCGCGGGAGGGCTGAGGGAAAGGTGGCCTTCTGGGTCTCCTGCTTGTCACCAAGGCCCATGGCCACAATCTGTCCTACCTGGGCTCCCCCGCTGAGCCATACCGGGGCGTTTCTCCCGCTGCCTCAGGGCTTCCAGGCCCCCCAGGTCGGGCGGGTGGCAGTGGCCACGCATCACGGTCACCCTCCGGCCCTGGGTGATGGCCCGGCTGCGGCAGCCCATGCGGGCCTGGTCCCGGCACGTCCAGTAGACCTTCTGCCCTGCCGCCTTCTCTCGCCGGTACAGGAAGGACTCGTACACCAGGAAGCTGCCACCCAGAGGGGTCCTCAGGAACTCAGGGCCTCCTGGGGAGAAACGGGACAGGTGCGGTGGCGGGGAGGAAGTGGCGATTCAGGGTTTTGGGTCCCCTCCTACCTCCCTGGACCTGAGGAAGCAAGACCCTCGGGGGCTCTGGGCCAGGAATGCAAAGGGCTCACCTGGGTCCTCATCCTGGTCCTCAGCAGGGGATCCCTGCGGATCCTGGGGCGGGGCTGGAAGGACTTTTGTGCGCTTCCTGGGCCGGGCTTTGGCGACAGTCAGGGTCCCAGGCCCCCTGCGGGGGAGCAGGCTGTCCACGCCTCGGAGCAGCTTGTCCGCTTGGCCCCCAGGTCCCCCAGGCCGGGTCTGCAGCGTCTCAATGGCCTTCTCCTGCTGTCGCCGGGCCTCCAGGCCCTCCATGTCGGGCGGGTGGCAGTGGCCCCGCATGACGGTCACCCGCTGGCCCTGGGTGATGGCCCGGCTGCGGCAGCTGTGAAGCGCATGGTCCCGGCATGTCCAGTAGACCTTGTCTCCCACGGCCTTCTCCCGCTTGTAGAGGAAGGACTGGTGCACCAGGAAGCTGCCACCATAGCATGTCCTCAGGAACTCCAGGGGCCGGGCTTCTCCTGGGGGAGGAAGCTGGCGCAGTCACGGCAGGTGGAGGAGAGGAGTCTGGGGCAGTGTGGGGGGCCAAGCGTTTTTTCCCTTGATGTGGACGCCGACTGGGGCTTCCCCTGAGCTGGGCGTGCATGGGCCCCTTGGGCATTCTCCCGACCCCCCAATGCCCCGAGGGAGCCAGGGAGAAGGTGTAGGTCCTCTCCAGGAGGTTAGCGGGGAGGTCCCAGCTCAGGTGGTTACACCTCATGGTGTAACACTCCTGTCCATACTCTTTTTAAGGTTTGTTTTTGAAACTTTTCCCTAATTTTTTAAAGATTTTATTTATTTGGGGCGCCTGGATGGCTCAGTGGGTTAAGCCTCTGCCTTGGGCTCAGGTCATGATCTCAGGATCCTGGGATTGAGCCCCGCATCGGGCTCTCTGCTCAGTGGGGAGTCTGCTTTCCCCTCTCTCTCTGTCTGCCTCTCTGCTACTTGTGATCTCTGTCTCTTTGTCAAATAAATAAATAAAATCTTTAAAGAAAAATAGACAATAAAAAACACATATTCTCCACCTCCCCCCCCACACCGCCCCTTCCCCCGCTCCAGCACCCAGCACAGCAGCAGCCCTAAGTCCTTAAACCCTCACATCTGGATCAGGAGGGAGCCAACCCTTGGGACAAGTCCACCTCCCCTTTGCTGGTAATAAAAGCCACCAAGACCTCAGCTACCGCGCACTGGGTGCCACCACATGTGGGACTGGCACCGAGCGCTTCCAGCCCATCAAGCATCTCATCCCCCCCCCCTCCACTGGAGTGATGCCCCAACCCGGACAGTTCCCAAAACCCCAGAGCTTCAGCACCTGTGCTGAACCTTGGTGGGGTGGGGCTGTGACCTGAACCTGGTCCAGAGCTCTCCCCTAGGCTGACCTCCCCTAATGTCCTGGGCCACTAAGCCCACCTCGCTCTGTTCAAACTCACGTTTCTGGGCCTCGCACCAGACCCTGCTGCATCACAAAGTTCCAGAAGGACTTGGGCCCCGTGGTTCTGGAGCACTAGTTCTGTCCCCCGGGTTTGATGATTTCTGGGCCATGCTGACTTAGAGCGCATTACAAACCATGGGGACCCCACGTTTCCATCTGAGCACAGGTAAGGACCCCCGGGTTCCTGCCTGCCCCAGAGTGGAAGCTGGGCACGGGGCACTCACCGATCCCCAGAGTCGGGCGTTTCTTGGGGGGCAAGCTCAGCAGCGACATGGCTCGCAGCCCCTCCTCTACTGCAGCCGGCTTGCTCAGCACCAACCCAGGGGTGCGCTCTGGCTCCTGAGGGCACATCCAGGGGCCCACCCCTTTCAGCGGCTCCTCTGGTTGGCCCCCAGGGCCATCTAGACCCCCCAAGCCTTCAGGCAGGGCTGGGCCGGGCAGCTTCTGTCTTCGGCGCCGCGCCTCCAGGCCCTCCTCATCGGGCGGGTGGCAGTGGCCCCGCATCACCGTGGCCCTCAGGCCTCGGGTGATGGCCCGGCCCCGGCAGCCCAGCTCCCAGTGTTCACGGCATTTCCAGTACACCTTGTCCCCCACTGCCTTCTCCTGCTTGTACAGGAAGCACTCGAGCACCAGAAGGCGGCCCCCGAAAGGGGTCCTCAGGAACTCCAGGGGCTTGGGGGCTGTGGAGGAAAAGAGAGGGCTGGGTTGGCTGGAACGGAGCAAGCGTTGAGGCCAAGGGCATGGACGGGAGCACGGGGGGATGTGCAGGGACGAAGCCCTGAGATCATCACACCAGCCAGCCAGAGTCCTGGTTAGAGAAAAGGATGCTTGGCTCCAAGCAGAGATGGGACCCCAAGGCCACCCCTTAGAAGGGGGTCCACAGGGCCTATGTCTGAGCAAGCAGGCCCACAGAGGGAGCTGGGCCAGGAGCAGGAGGCCTGGAACTCACCTGTGTCTGACTTGTTGTGCTTCTGCTCAAAGGCCTGGGGGGTTGGCCGGACTGCCCCCACTTGCTCCTCCACTGACAGGATCTGGGGGGTCCTGGCCAGTGCGTCAGGACTGGACATCTCCAAGGACAGGACACAGTGCCCTCCTTCGGGCTGGGAGTCCACCCCATCCACGCTCTCGGTGGAGGCCGTCAGCAGGACCAGTTCGGAGAATTCTTGGGGCTTCGTGGGCGCTACAGGGACAACATTGGTGCCTGGCTCAGGGGACTCCGGGGATGGCTCCTGGCCAGCCTTCACACTCTCGCCCTCCTGCTCGCTGGGCTCCGGCAGGGGCATTCTGGGATGATGGCCCGTCCCTGCGGCCACGCTCAGGACCCAGCAGGTGGAGTTCTCGTCCTCCTCCTCCTCCTCCCTGCTCAGGAACCTGGCAGTCCAGGGGGTCCGTCCTAAGGAAGGAGGCAAAATCCATCCATGGAGGCCCCCTTGGGCCTGGGGCTCAGGAAGATGGACGTGGGCCGGAGGTGGAGCCAGAGGGGGCTGAAAGGCTGGGGAGAGTCCTGCGTGGAGCTGGGGCACCCCGGGTAGGTGCTTCTGCTCCTCTGTGCCCTCTCAGGCAACTGCGGTCTGGTGACGTCCCCTCCCCAAATGCCACACTCCTGTCTGTAAAATGTACCACAGGCCGGGCTCTCCAGGGGCTTTTGGGGAGACTGAGGCACTGAGGACCATGAGCTTCTACAAATAGAGGCCCTTAGGTGCTGAGCACGGTGGGACGTGTCTTCACGGGGTTTCCCATTTAATTTGGCCCCATGTTATAATAGTTTATCATTCTTATTGATCCAGTGTACAGATGAGGACACTGAGGCACGCTAGGACAGCCAACATGGCCACGAAGTGCAGAGCCGGGAGTCGGGTCGAGGGGATTCCAGAGCCTGACCTCTCACCAGACCTGGTTTACCTCATCTGGGATGATGGTAACTGGCCTTCCTGAGCACCAAGCCTCAGAGACCAGCACGCAGGTCACGGGCTCAGGTCCCAGACCCTCCCTGGATACCTGGTGTCCCACCTCCTGACACTGTGTCACAGGGAGACGAGCCGGGCACCCACGGGCGCTCTGCAGACCACAAAGGAGACGTCTGGCTCTGAGAGGCGGGACTTCTTGGACTCACAACCTGATCTGTCCCCCAGCCTGGGCCGGAGGCCCCGGACCACACAGTACTCAGGAGATGCCAGGGGACACCTGGAGGGCAGTGACCTTGTGTCTGAGCCGGGGCTGGTGCTGCCTCAGCTGGGAGGGGACAGGGCGGTAGAGGTGTGCAGAGAATCCACAGTCACTCCAGGACCCCTGGCTTCTGGGCTGGAGAAGCACAAAGGATGTGTTACAGGGGTGGAGTTAGCCCTGGGTACCAGTGTAGGTTGAACTTCCTTGCTTTCTTGAGGGACTAGTTGGTGGGTGAATGGCTTGGTCTCCCCTGACTCTCATTAAGAAGGAGCAGGACTGCAGCCTCCCTGCACATTTCAGCTCCCCATTTGTGAGCTGTCACCCTCGTTTCCAGTGTTGCCATTCCTGCTCTGGAGTACCTGGTTTGGGGCCCAGATTCAGCTCCCCAAGGCCTGGTCAGCCTAAGGGCAGGGCCCCAGTGCCCTACTAGGACAGAGCCAAGGCTGAAGGCTCAGAGGGGTGCCTCATCTCCGCCCCATCTCACCATACACGACTGCCCATCCCAGGGCAGCAGAGAAGCCCATCACAGGGGTTTGGGGTGGGAGGTGGTGGAGAGACTCCAGGAAATCTTCCCGGTCCCAGGCCACCTGATCGAGAATCCTGGCTGTGCTGCCCTCCCGCATCATGCCCTGGACTTTCCAACGCTCGCTCCTCCCGTGCCACCCTTCTTTGCCCTGCCCATCCCGCCCCACACCCTGACGTGGCTGTGCCGGGACGCGTGGACCCCTGGAGACTGGCCCCAGCAGGACCTAGTGTGCGCGCAAAGATGCTCTGGGCAGCAAAGGGTGACAGCGGGAAGCCCCGCCCCTGGACCGCCATGCCCCCTCGCGAATTGGCCTGAGGCAGGACCGTCAGTCAGCAGCCTGATTGGGCTGGGGGGCTCTGGCTCCCCTCGCGCTGTGGTCCCTGTGCTCTGGGTCCCATGCCCCAGACGGCTGGTGCTCTTCCACGTCCCAGCGGCCTCCAGCCTGCAGGACCAAGGGTGCAGGGGGCCGGCCCTCCCTTCTGCAGAGGCCTCGGACAACTCCAGCCAGGCGAAGCACTGTGGTCGCCGTCCACACAGCACACACACTCCTACAGGCCCAGCCCTGGGTCCCTGCCACATGCGGGGCAAAAGGGGACGCTGTGGGGACCCCGACACACCACTGGTCTCAGACCATCAAATGCCGAAGGCTGGCCTCCTCCAAACTAGAGGGCACTGGCATGACTAAGAGCCCCCACATTCCACAGGAACAGGACCCAGAGTCATGGGTACCCCAGAGTCAGAAGACGGTGAGATCTCCTCAAATACAAGTTCTGCATAAAACGCTTCTAACACGTACACCCCTCAAAGGATACGGAAGAGATTTCAGCACAACCAAAGGCGAACTCTGGCCACCCCCATCTCACCCCCCCGCACACCCTCATCATCTGCTGAAAAGCAGGGGTCTGGCAATGACCTTGAATTTGGATTGGTTTGATGGTTACCATCCTCACCCACTAAGGGGTCTCGGAATGTAGATCGTCTAATGACCACATCAAGTACGCAGGCCCCCCTCGCAATGTGGTCTTGAATCTGGACAGGCTCCAGCCCAGACGGGTCGCTCGCTCTGAGACTTGCTGAGTGTGGCGGAAGCAAGCTGCGGGCTTGGAAGTCCTCACCCTTAGGAGACGCCACATTAGGAAGCCGTGTGAGCGGCCACGTGCTGGCAGGAAGCACTGCCAGGCATCGCGGAAAAGCATCCTGCACTGTGCAGCCCAGCAGACCCCCTGCCTGTGCGATCCTGCACGGCGGCCATGGGAACAGCCCACCCACCTCATGGGATACCCATCAAAAATAAACTTATCTTAAGCCAGTGAGATCGGGGTCATTTGTTACTCAGCAGTAACTGGTACTCTTGGAAGGTAACTGAGCCTGGTGGGTTTTGGCTTTTTGATGGATGGAACAGAAAAGGTTGTGAGATGCACAGTACCAAAGTGCATTTGAACTTCAGGGGCCATGATACAGAAACGTTAAATCCCTCAGCTGATCACACTTAAATGGGCTGGTAATCCACCAAGAAGAACAAAAAAATTAAGGATGAAGGATGGCAATGAGAATTAAGACCCCGGTAATGGGGGCACCCGTGGGCTGTCAGTGAAATGTCTGCCGTCGGCTCAGGTCATGATCCCGGGGTTCTGGGATCGAGCCCCACATCGGGCTCCCTGCTCAGCAGAGAGCCTGCTTCTCCCTCTGCCTGCTGCTACCCCTGCTTGTGTTCTCTCTCTCATCTTTCTTTTTTTTTTTAATTTATTTTCAGAAAAACAGTATTCATTGTTTTTTCACCACACCCAGTGCTCCATGCAATCCGTGCCCTCTATAATACCCCACCTGGTACCCCAACCTCCCACTCCCCCCTAATCTTAACAACAACAACAAAAATAGCAAAAAGTCTGCAATGTAATAAGCCAGTCACAAAAAAAACTAATGCATGTGATTCCACTTCTGTAAAGTCCCTACACTAGTCAAATTCATGGCTGCAGAATCGGGGGGCCACTGCAGTGGGGAGGGGACAGGGAGCTGTTGTTCAGTGGGTGTGGTTTCAGTTTGGGATGATGATGACGACGTTCTGGCAGCGGAGGGTGACGATGGTGGCATACCAGCGTGAGGGCCAGAATGATTCAAGCTGTAAATTTTTGTGATATATGTTTTACCACATGCACACAAATCTGTAACAAACTACATGGAGTAATGTTCCATTTACCTAACATCACTGGGGAATGAGGTTGTACATAAAAGGCAGATTTCAAACAAGCTGAAGTTCTCTCTCCAGGATGAGGACTTATTTTTTTTTTTTAAAGATTTTATTTATTTATTTGACAGAGAGAAATCACAAGTAGGCAGAGAGCCAGGCAGAGAGAGAGAGAGAGGAGGAAGCAGGCTCCCTGCCGAGCAGAGAGCCCGATGCGGGACTCGATCCCAGGACCCTGAGATCATGACCTGAGCCGAAGGCAGCGGCTTAACCCACTGAGCCACCCAGGCGCCCCCAGGATGAGGACTTTAACCATTTTATCTGCTTCACTGTTTACCCTCTGAGGATGGATCTCTCCATAAGCTCTTACCACTCTTCACTATCTGGATGAAGGGGGCATACATATTTTCTCCTGATCTGGAAATAAACTGTCTCCCCCCAGTTCCCTTGGTACAGCTCTCCTCCCCTCTGGGCCCCTTCTCCACCCTTCATGTCCTGATCTCTCTGGTCACCAACACTCTCTGCCTCCACGTTCTCTGCACCGGGACTACCAAGGTTCTTCGGTCTCCTGTGTCTGAGAATAAGACCTAACCAAAGCCCCTCCTTCCCTCAACAGTCCAACTTTGGAAGGCCGGCTCACACTCCTGCCTTCTCGGCCCGGCTGTCTGCAGGCTGTCCGCCAGCTCTGCGGACACCAACCGCTCTCTTGTTCAGCCCCCGGTGCAGGGTTGGCACCAGCTGTGTCGATCCGTACACCGTGATCTCCCTCGGAACCACCTGCGCAGGCCTATGTGTGGTCCATCCATACGACGGAATGATATTCGGACATAACCAGGAATCAAGTTCTGGCACGTGCCAGATGAACGCTGAGAACATCATGCTTAGTCAAAGAAGCTGGGCACGGGGCGCCTGGGGGGGCTCAGCTGGTAAAGCATCTGCCTTCAGCTCAGGTCATGAGCTCCAGGTCCCGGGAACGAGTGAGGAGTCTGCTTCTTCCTCTCCCTCTCTGCCTCTCCCCCCAGCTTGTGCTCGCTCGCTCTCTCTCTCACACACACAAATAAATAAATAAAATCTTAAAAAAAAAAGGCAGCAGCATCCAGACTCAAAAGATGGCATATAGGGGCGCCTGGGTGGCTCAGTGGGTTAAAGCCGCTGCCTTCGGCTCAGGTCATGATCTCAGGGTCCTGGGATCGAGTCCCGCATCGGGCTCTCTGCTCAGCAGGGGGCCTGCTTCCCTTCCTCTCTCTGTGATCTCTTCCCTTCCTCTCACCTACTGTGATCTCTCTCTGTCAAATAAATAAATAAAATCTTTAAAAAAAAAAAAAAAAAAGATGGCATATACATGACTCCGTTCATATGACATGTTGAGAACAGGCAAATCCACTGAGATGGAATGCAGATGAGCGACTGCACAGGACTGGTGGCGGGGGGAGATCTGGAAGTGATGCTAAGAGGTGTGGGGCTTTTGGGGTAATGAAACTGATTGTGAATCAGTGAAACTGATTGTGGTGATGGTTGTTGGACTCCGTGGACATATGGAATACAGTGAGCTATACACTCTTGACAGGGGAGTTGTATGCGTGTAAATCAGATCTCAATAAAACTGCTTAGAAAATATCCTTATAGGGATTCAAGGTCCCCAGGGTCACTAGGATGAAAAACAGTTTTCTTTTTCTTTCCTTTTTTTTTAAAGATTTTTAAAAAGTCATTTCTATACCCAACATGGGGCTCAAACTCACAACCCTGAGATCAAGAGTCACACGCTCCACTGATGAGGCCATCAGACGCCCCGAAAACCGGTCTTGTACACCCTAAGCAGGCCTTTCCCTACTGGGTTTGGTTTCCTCATCAAAAAAGAGGGATTGAACATTAGGAGATTGTGGAGGTTGCGAAGATTATATTGTAAAAACGATAGAAAAATTTGTTTAAACTGAATTCCTAGTCAACGCCCCATAATCCTGCCCCTCAGACACACTGCTCTGTCCCTTTTTTGGGTCAGAGCTCTGGACGGACGTTTTGTTTTCCGTGACACACACGTCGCATCAACATGTCCTTTGCAATTTCGCCCCACTTTACGGTGGAGGCCCCCACCTAGACCAGATGGAGCCCCAGCCCAGGATCAAATCATTACGTAAGGCAGGCCTAGAACCGGCCCGGCGCGCTCCGAGAAGCCCGCCAGCAATGCTCTCGGTGGCCGCAGGGTGGCGGTGCTGCTTCTTACGGCCCGCGCACTGCGTCCTCGGCGAGGACGAGCGGCCTCACAGGACCGTTTCCAAAACAAGAACGTGGGAGTTCTTCCATGAAGCAAAAATAACCAAAGATTTCCCAAAATGTTTGTATTTACAAAACTTAACATTTAGGAAGCAGATGCAGTGAACAAAGTCTGCAAATACCATCTTTTCTAAGCTAAGGTTTTCCCAAAAACAAACCCAAGTACAGCTTGGACCCCATGGGGCCTCTCCCTCTGCTTCTGGAGGCTCTGCTCAGAGTTGTGGGTTACAGACTGATTTTATGTATTCATGGCCTCAAAAACAAAACAAAACAAAACAAAAAAATGGGGTGCCTGGGTGGCTCAGGTCATGATCCTGGGGTCCTGGGATTGAGCCCCGCATTGGGCTCCCTGCTCAGCTAGAGGCCTGCTTCTCCCTCTCCCCTTCCCCCTGCTTCTGTTCCCTCTCTCGCTGTGTCTTTCTCTGTTAACTAAATAAATAAAATCTTTATTTTTATGTTTTTTAAAGATTTTATTTATTTATTTGACAGAGAGAGATCACAAGCAGGCAGAGAGGCAGGCAGAGAGAGAGGGGGAAGCAGGCTCCCTGCTGAGCAGAGAGCCCGACGTGGGGCTTGATCCCAGGACCCCAGGACCCCAGGACCCCAGGACCAGGACCACGACCCAAGCTGAAGGCAGAGGCTTAACCCACTGAGCCACCCAGGCGTCCCAATAAATAAAATCTTTAAAACAAAAATAAAGCCCCAAAGCCTTAAATACCTAGGAAGAAATATCTCAAAATGTTAAAAGTAGGAAGAGCAGTCATTTACTTTCTCCTTCCATTTCTTTTTCTTGAAATTGTGGACAGTGTGCATGAACTCGGCACCCCGGGAAACGGGAGACAAGCTCCATCTCCTCACTCCATCATTTGTCCGTTAGCTCCGTAACTCCCCTGTGACAAGTCACACGAGAAATGAAAGGGTAATACAGATGACGGAACAGAGAAATGAGCAACACTTGAGGACATTAAAAATCCTTATTGTGGGACCCGCAGAGCCTCAAAGACATTCCCTCCGAGATATATATTAACTACAAAGGGAAAGACAGTAACGACGGAGGGGACATCCTGCGAACACCCCGGGGCATCGAGGCCGACTTCGTCAGTCATAAGACACGTCAACACCATGACGTCCTTGATGAGATGCACCAAGGACACCCCACGGTCTCTGGGATACTCCTGCCCCAAGTGCACACCTCCACTTCAATCAGACAAGGCACATCGAGGGACAGCCCGCAAAACAAGTGACCAGAACACTTGAAAAACGCTGAGGTCATCAAGGACAAGGGCAGGGTGAGGACCTGTCACTGACTGGAGAGGGCTGAGGGGACCGAGCAGCTAAATGCCATATGGGATGGCGGGACGGAAAAAGGATGTTGGGGACAAGCTGGAGAAATTAGAGTCAGGTCAACAGTGTAGGCAAAGAGAACTGTACCATGTTGATATCCTGATTCACTCTCCACGCAGCATCGGGTAAGAGGTTGACAATTGGGGGGACCAGATGATGGGTATGTGGGAATTCTTCATACTACCTTTGCAATGCTTTTAAAGTCTAAAATTAGGGACACCTGGGTGGCTAAGTGGGTTAAGCCTTGCCTTCAGCTCTGGTCATGATCTCAGGGGCCTGAGATCGAGCCCCGCATCAGACTCTCTGCTCAGCGGGGAGCCTGCTTCCCTTCCTCTCTCTCTGCCTGCCTCTCTGCCTACTTGTGATCTCTCTCACTCCATCAAATAAATAAATAAAATCTTTTTTTTTTTTAAAGTCTAAAATTAACTCAAAAGACTTTGAAAACCCAAGTGTCAAACTTACAGACGAAGTGGGAGTTGACGGAGAAAGTAAGTGACAGAGACCTCCTGAGTGTAGGGTGAGAGAGAGAGAGAGAGGGAGACACCCTCTGGTCCAGAGCCTTGCCGTCCATCCTGGGACCTGGGACCTAAGCCAGGAACAAAGCTCCTCTGGCACCAGCCCACACCTCCAGTCCGGTGACCCAGCAATCTTCTTACCAAGCGTCACCACCAGCCCCGCTCAGTGTCTGGGGCCATAAATGAGCGGCCCAGGCACACATGGCTAGCGAGAGCCAAGACTCCAGCCCAGGCCTAGCTGGTGTGGAGCTAACGGGGTGCCTCCCTGTGCCCTGGGCGGCTACAGTAAGACCTAAGAAGCACCTCTTGCTTCTCCCTCTTGCAGAGGAAGCTGATGCTCAGAGCTGCCTTCAGAGTACGTCGTCAGCTGCACCGATGCGGCCCTACAAACCAGCTATTTCGTGGTTCATCCCAGTGACTTCCGGCTGATCTGGCCCATGGGAGGCACAGTGGGACACGGGAGGCTGGGGCGAGGAGGGTGTTCCAGAAGACACCTGCCTGCCCTGGAGCTCAGCCTGGCTGTGCCAGCAATGTGGGGCCCCTGCCACACTCGGGCTCGCTTGCCATTTCCTGTTTGGCCTCCCAGCTCCTCCACCACCGGGGACCACAAGGAAACCCCCAGTGGAAATCTTACAGCGCGGGCGCCTGAGTAGCTCAGTGGTTAGGCGCCTACCTTCAGCTCGGGCAGGTCATGATTCCAGGTCGAGATCAAGCCCCCGCTCAGCGGGAAGCCTGCTTCTCCCTCTCCCACTGCCCCTGCTTGTGCTCCTTCTCTCGCTATCTCTCTCTTTCTGTCAAATGAATAAATAAAATCTTTAGAGAAATTTAAAAAAAAAAAGAAATCTTACAGTAGTTTCTGTTTTCCCAGCTGGACAGGACAGTGATGACAGTATTTTCTATTTACCAGACACAAGGACGTGGCTGCCACTAGCCGGGAAGGACTCTGCACTCACTACCCCAGTTTATCTTCAGTTTATCTTCCAAATCAGCCCCTCAGTCAGAGTCCACTGTTCTGTTGTGTCCCAGCGGAGGAATCAAGGCTGAATCCTCGCTTCCTGTGACCCAGAGCGGGCTGATAAAGACAGTCCTCATTCAAGACGCCTGTGTCCGCCTTCGGGGCCTCAACTCGTAAAATCAGTAAAAATGGTTCTTTTCACACTAAGGATTCTGACCTAGGTATCAGTGCAGTGGGTTCAGACTGGTGTTGTCGGTCAAGGTGATTTGCTTCCCAGGCAATACCCGATAATGTCCAGAGACATTTCTGGTTGTCACCACTGGGAGACAGGGCGTGCTACCAGCATCTACCAGGCCGGGTCAAGGATGCTGCCCGACATCCTACAGTGCCCAGGGTGGCTTCTCCAACACCCCCTAAAGAAGCATCTGGTCCAACATGCCAACCAAGCCAAGGCTGAGAAAGCCTACTTGAGATCAGTGTTTAAAAAATGAAATAAAATTTAAAAAATGAAACAAGAGAAAGTGAATCCATACAATGAGCTAAGTATAGTTTTCATGCAAGTTTTATTATAATTACTTGTATGTGTAACTCTGGCCTTTTTAAGAATTCCCCAGGGCCCTTGATAAAAATACAAATGCTTGGATTTCCATCTGAAATTCGGACAGAGGATCTGGAGAGGGATTCAAGAATCTGGATTTTTAGCAAGCACCCTATGAGGCTCTGGGAGACCACGGACTGTGCTTTGAGAAACACTTGAGGAGAGGCCCTGGAGAAACGTATCAGTCACTAAGTGACGTGCCTAAGAAGGATTTAAAGGGTTTTCTTTTTGTGTGTGTGCCAGGCCCCACGGGAAGTATTTTATATATGTGATCTCACTTAATCTGTCTCACTGTACATGCTCCCTCATTAATGTGTTAAATAAAATCATAACACCTGTTTATTTTGGATCAGCAGGAGAGTTATGATTTCATCTTTTCTGAGATGATCCTGTAACATTTTTTTTAAAGATTTTATTTATTTATTTATTTATTTATTTATTTATTTATTTGACAGACAGAGATCACAAGTAGGCAGAGAGGCAGGCGGCGGGGGGGAGGGGGAGCAGGCTCCCCGCTGAGCAGAGAGCCCGATGTGGGGCTCCATCCCAGGACCCTGAGATCATGACCTGAACCGAAGGCGAGGCTTAACCCACTGAGCCACCCAGGTACCGCAATCCTATAACATTTTAATGTATTTCACATACCTTGAGCTATTCGGAGAACCTCAAGAACACAGACGGGAATTTGCTCAAACTCCTAAGCAATATAAGTGAAATGTGGAGGAGAGAGCTTAGCATGGCTTCCATACCTTGGGACAGCAAATACCAAACTTCTAAAAATCCCATCCTGGAAGGTTCCTTCCAGCAAAGCAAACTCCACAGGGCCTTTACAGTGAATTAATGTGCTCATACCTATGCAAGCAATCAGGCCAAATCGACTGAGACCAGCCTCATTCTCTGATCAGAAGTTTCTTTCACTGAGGTTATGAGACTGTAAAGGACCATTGCGCCTCAGCGGAAACTGGGCACTGTCTAGAACACAACCTTCCAGGTTATGGGCTTCCAGCCTGAGCTACTGGGACAGCTCTGCACAGCGTAGATAACCAAGATCAATGCAAAACTATTCTAGTCGATGGGCAATAAACTTTCTCTCCATGCAAATAAGTACGTGTAAACAATTCTTCCGCCTGAAGAAAAAGCCAGTTTTGCTTCCAGGTGCACATTTCAGTATCTGTCATCTTCTGGAATCTTCTCTGGATTCTCTTGCAAACTGGTTATTAGATCTTTCTGGTTCCTTGGTTAATGAGTTAAGTAAAAGCTTCCATACACGTTCCTTCCACATCTGTCTGAGACAGCTTTATTTCTTTTGTTTCGGTCTAAGGTTCTGCTTTTCTAATTGCCTGGATCACTGGCCCTGTCATCCCTGGTTCAAGTCCGCAATCTTTAAAATTCTGCCAATCTGCACTGCATGCGATATAAGTGGGTATGACTTTATGAAACTTTTCCTCTGCCACGCATATGTCTACTTATCATGGGTGGACTTCAAATGCATTTTTTTACTCTGGATGATCATTGCGTTGAGGTCAATACTTGGATCCTTGTGTTTGTTTTGTAGTATTTAATTTTCACTCACTCAAGATTTATTGAGTGACGAGTATTTTTTTTTTAAGATTTTATTTACTTGGAGCGCCTGGGTGGCTCAGTGGTTTGGGCTGCTGCCTCCGGCTCGGGTCATGATCTCAGGGTCCTGGGATCGAGCCCCGCATCGGGCTCCCTGCTCCGCAGGAAGCCTGCTTCCCTCTCTCTCTCTCTCTCTCTGCCTGCCTCTCTGCCTACTTGTGATCTCTGTCTTTCAAATAAATAAACAAAATCTTTAAAAAAAAAAAAAGAAAGAAAAGTAAAACATTAAAAAATTTAAAAACAAAGATTTTATTTACTTATTTGACAGACAGAGATCACAAGCAGGCAGAGAGGTAGGCAGAGAGAGGAAGGGAAACAGGCTCCCCATCAAGCAGAGAGCCCGATGTGGGGCTCGATCCCAGGACCCTGAGATCATGACCTGAGCCGAAGGCAGAAGCTTTAACCCACTGCGCCACTCAGGCGCCCCGAGTGACGAGTATTTTAAATTGGGCAGATGTACACGGAAGGTTCGAGAGCCTTGCGGTTTGCTTCATCCCTCTCTTCTCTTCTCCCCTCCCCCAGGACTGAGACACAGAGCAATTCTGAGCCCACACTCAACTGCCCACTGATACTGCTTTCCTGCGTGCGGTCCCAAAGGGCTCAGTGTCAACCTGACACACCTAAGAGACCCACGAGACTCCAGACTGCCGGGAGCCTCTCAGGCAAGAGCTCATCACTAAGGTCCTGAACGTCCCAGCCTCACTCGGCAGCTGACAGTGGATCAACAGAATTACCTTCAGGCACCGAGAGCGAGACCCGCCATCCCCATCCACCAGTATCCGGTCCTTACAGCTGAGGCTGACTTGCTCCGTACAACACCTGGGGCAAATTCCATCAATCCTCTGGACTGATTTTACCTGTGAAATAAGAAAAGTGGCGAATGAGATGCTGTATTTGAAAAGTTTCCATAAACTGTAAATCATCACGCAAGGAGTTCTTTGTTGGGCCCAGGGGTCTTGATGTTTGAAAAAGCTCCTGGGGGACTCCAGCTCTCCCCCTCCCACGTGTGCTATGGAGCTATGAGGGGTAGAGGTGTGCACTCACTGACTGGTGAACTTCCTATGAAATACGCATGCTCTCTGTGTGTGCGTACACACAGGTATTGCTCCTAGGAGGTGTTGAAGGTGGCAGCGACCGCCCCCCGCCCCCAGCGATTCGGAATCACGGCTCTAAAGCAGGGCTTCTCAACCTCAGCACCACTGGCATTTGGGGGGAGGGGGGCTGTCCTGTGCAATGAGGGATGTTTCGCAGCATTTCTGGCCTCTGCCTGCTGGATGCAGCCCACCCAGCCCAACAATACCATTGCCATATGTCCCCTGGGAACCCCACTCCTGAGTACCTGAGAGATGCACAGGGCACAGAAAGGAAGATTCTGGCTCCAGGTCCTTCCAGACCCAGGTCCTTCAGTCACCAGTCACCAGATCAGAATCTTAGCTTTTTTTTCTTTTTTTTTTTTTTTTTTAAACTAATCTCTATGCCTAATGTGGGGCTCAGACTCACAACCTGGAGATCAAGAGTCCCCTGTCTTACCCACCGAACCAGCCAGCACCCCAGAATCTTAGCTATTTTTTTTTTTTTTTACTTCTTCCTCACCAGGCCTCATGTGTCCTCAAATCTCATTCTCTGTACCTGGTCACACCACCTTCCCGTGGCCTTCCCACAGAACATCACTCCAGGGCTTTGGTCCTCCCCCATTCCTCTGTGGCCTTCCCATCCAGCATCCAGCCTGGCTAATTCTCCCTAGGCAGTGCCAGTTGGTTAATCTTCCTAAAGCTGAACTTAATTATTTCTCTCTCCAGTAAAAATCGTCTCCTTCTCCCTTATAAACACTCCACGCTCCAGCCCCAAGCTCACACCCTCTCTTCTCCCAGTCCGACTAGGAGCCTTTGGAAGAGGAACAAGATAAACCTGAAGGCATCAAACCAGAAAATTCAAATCCAGTCCTCAAAGTGATTTTTGGCCCTGAGATGCAGAAATGCCGAAGTATTAAAAATATACCTTTTGGGGGGGAAGTTGAAGGTTACCATGATTATCTGATTATTGGAACTCAGCATCCCCCCAGAGGCAAGAAGCAGAGGCTGAGAAAGACGGAGGTTTGTTAAAACAAGGGTTTCAAACTGTGGTCAGAACCACCAGGTCCCGAAATCAGTGTCACAGGTTAGCGATAGTCATTGGGAACGGAAAGGACAGAACACAACAGAATGAAATCAGAACAAAGGTAGAGGCGACGCGGCCGTACCCTGAGAGGACGTTTGAACTTCTCTCCCAGCAATCTATGTCCGCAGGCACAAGTTATGCATGGGGAGCATATTTCTCAAGTCCAAAAAGTTTGAAAGTCACAAGAGGCATCCGCGCAATCAGAAGTGGAAGGAGGGGTGTAACAGCAGCAAAAAGTGCAAGGTCACTGGGACCTACAGAACCGCGCAGGCGGGACGCGGCTGGGGTGGGGGCCAGCGCGGGTCAGCACGGTGCGGAGGACACCGCAGAGCGGGGGTACGGAAGGGGCGAACGGGGGGGCTCCCTTTCTGGGGGTGTCGGGGCTCAGTCCGGGATCTGCTGGGTTGGGGCGAAGGAGGAGCGAGGAGAAGGGAGACGAGTCTCGGGTGAAGGACAAGGAGGCGGCCTGAGCGCCGGGACCCGGAGCCGGGTGCCCACCCCCACTTCCAGCCTCAGCGGCCCTCGGGACCCCCGGGGAGGCCTGGCCGGGGGCGCGGCCACGCCATGGGACCCGGGACCCTCCCCGGCCCGCTGGGGCCCGTGCTCACCGGGCACCGGCCGGGCGGCGGCGGCAGCGGAACCCTCCCTCTCCGGAGACCGAGCCGCGGCGGGTCCTTTGGCCTCGGCCGCCGCAGCCACGGGCGTCGACCTCGCGGCCCAGGAGCCTCAGGCCACCACAACCCTAGCGCCCGCTCCCCGCCCCCACCTGCCCTGTCGGGAGCGAGCCCCGTGCCCGCGCGCCGCCGCGCTGGCCGGGAGCGCGCGCCACCCGGCTGGGGAGCCGACCCCTTGGAACGCCCAAGCAGTCTCCCAGCGAGCATGCGCAGCAGGGCCGCGGGGCCCCCATTCCTCGGTCAAACTCCGCTTCTCCGGCTCTTCTGTGAGCGGCGCCGAGCTGGCGGCTTGACCAATCGGCGCGGGGATATAGGGCCAGGGTTTGCGAAAAGGGCGGGGCAATCTCAGGATTGGGCAGTGGCGCCCGGGGGCGGAGCGTTGGCCGCAGAGGCGGGGGGCACTGGGGATTCTGGGCGGGGCTCTGAGACAGGTGAGTTGGGGGGCTTCTTTGAGACCACCCCCAGGCCTCCACGAGGATTTGAGGATTTTATTCCCTGCTCACTAAGCGGGAGCATTTGATTAAATATCGTATTAGACCTGTCAATTTCCTTCGCCAGCAGAAGTAAATTTCTTATACATCTTGTTGAAACCTTCAAATGACCCCACCGCAAAGCTGGGTCAATTTGAGATGCAAAACACAGTGAATTTTGGTAATAACGGATTATAACTTTGAATAAAAGAACCTAAGAGTTGATATAAATAAGTAGGGGCACCTAGGTGGCCCGGTTGGCTAAGCGTCTGACTCTGGGTTTTGGTTGGGGTAATGATCTCAAGGTCGTGGGATGGAGCCCCTAATCAGGCTCTCTGCTGGGTGTGGAGTCTGCTGGAGATTGTCCCTCTCCCTCTGCCCTTCCCCCATCCCACCCCTCACCCTCAACCCTGCCTGCAGCTCTCTTTTTCTAAAAATAAATAAATAAATAAATGGGGAGAAGGGAAGGCTCGCTCTTACTGTAGGAGCCCAACTAAGAAATGCAGAAGAGATGATGCAGAAAATCATCATTTGTCAACCATCCTAATTAATGGCTGATTTCGGCAAAAATTATTAATCGCCTCTAAAGTTGGAGGGTGAGAGCTTAACAAGGAAATGGTATTTACATAATCCCAAAGATACTTATTAATTACAAAGGGGGAAATACAAATTTTACAGTAGAGGAATGGTTCTCAAAGTGTAATCTGGGGGTTATTAGAGGTCCCTGTGGAATACTGCAAAGGCGACATGACATGGATTACATGGATGTTGTAAAAGGCTGACTGCCAAAGCTCAAATGAGAACCTCTAGTATTTCTTTAGGCCTCCATTAAGGAGATTTGCATAAATAAATAAATAAATAAATAAGATGTACAATTCAGTTTTTTTAGCATATTCATAAAGTTGTGTAAACATCAGCACAATCAGTTTTAGAATATTTTTACTCCAGGAAGAATCCTGTAGCCACAGTTGAAACATTCCTCAGCCCCAAACCCCAGGCTACTATTCAGCTTTCTGTCCCTATAGATGTGCCTATTTTGGACATTCATATATATGGAATCATACAATATGTGGGGTTTTATGTCTGACTTATTTCACTTAGCCTGGGTTTTTTAAATTTTTTTTTTAAGATTTTATACATTTACTTGAGAGAGACTGAGAGAGATCACAGAGGAAGAGGGAGAAGTAGACTTGCTGCTGAGCAGAGAGCTCAATCCCAGGACCCCAAGATCATGAGACCCCAGCCCAAGGCAGATGCTTAATGGACTGCAACACCCTGGTGCCCAGCTTTCCCATATTTATTGTTAATCGCTTGTTTTACACTTTGCTTTTCTTATTGAAGTCTGGCTGACAATGTTATATCAATGTCAGGTGTACAACACAGTGACTGGACAATTCTATACATTAGGCAACAGCACATCACAATGAGCGTAATCAGACCTGTCACTATGCAAGGTTATACACAATCACTGTACTCCCTAGACTGCACTTTTCACCCCTGTGATTTAGCCAACACATTCTGAAAGCATGACGTTTTTACTCCCGCAGTGCCCAAACTGAACAACAAAAACAACGGAATTTCACTTTTTGCTGTTGTGGCTTGTGTTTTTGGTGTCATATCTAAGAAATCACTGTTTAGGGTTGCCTGGATGGCTCAGTTAGTTAAGCATCTGCCTTTGACTAAGGTCCGGCCCCAGGGTCCTGGGATTGAGCCCCTAATGGGGCTCCCTTCTCCAAGGGGAGTCTGCCCCTCCCCCTTGCTCATGCTCTCTCTTTCTCTCAAATAAGTGAATACAATTTTTAAAAGAAATCAGTGCCTGGGGTGCCTGGGTGGCTCAGTGGGTTAAAGCCTCTGCCTTCAGCTCAGATCATGATCCCAGGGTTCTGGGATTGAGCCCCACATCAGGCTCTCTGCTCAGCTGGGAGCCTGCTTCCTCCTCTCTCCCTCTGCCTGTCTCTCTGCCTATTTGTGATCTCTGTCTTTCAAATAAATAAATAAAATCTTTTTTAAAATGGCACAAATTTATAAAAAAAAATCACTGCTTAATCCCCATTCACAAAGATTTACTCCATATGTATTTTAGGAGTTTTAGATTTTAACTCTTAACATTTGAGTATTAGACCCATTTTCAGTTTTTTTTTTTTTAATATGGGGTGAGGTAGGGTTCTAACTTCATTCTTATGCACGTAGATATCCTAGTGGTCCCACTACCATTTGTTGAGAATGACACTGTTGTTCCCCCCATTTGGTAGTTTTGGTGCCCTCAATGAAACTCAGTTGGCCATAAATCAGAGGGTTTATTTCTGGACTCCCCTTTATTTCATTGATCTATGGCTCTTTTTACACGATACCACACTGTCTTGATTACTGCTCCTTTGAGTTTTGAAATCAGAGAGTGTGAGTTCTCCAACTTTGTCCTTTTTAAAAAAAAAAAAATTATTTGACAGAGAGAGACCACAAGTAGGCAGAGAGGCAGGAAGAGGAAGAGGGGGAAGCAGGCTCCCCACTGAGCAGAGAGCCCAATGTGGGCTCCATCCCAGGACCCTGAGATCATGACCTGAGCTGAAGGCAGAGGCTTAACCCACTGAGCTACCCAGGCACCCCCAACTTTGTTTTCAGGATGGTTTTGGCTGTTCTGGTTCCTTCTGTTTCTAGTATCATATTCTAAATTTTTTAAAAAATATCTTATTTATGGATTCATTTAGAGAGAGAAAGAGAGGAGACTGGGAGGAGGGGGAGAGGGAGAGAATCTCAAGTTGACTCTGCACTGAGTGAGTGCAGTGTAGGACATGGGCTGGATCTCACCACCCCCAAGATCATGACCTGAGCAGAAATCAAGGGCTGAAGCTTAACAGACTCAGCCGAAGCCACTCTTTTCCATCCTTTTGGAAACAAATCTCTATTTTAAATTTTACATCATTGAGAAAACACTGCACAGCAATTATTTTCCTGGGTCTCTGCCTTTTCACTAAACTCTACATTGTAAACCACGCCCTATTGTTATAGTATTTCTGTACCATTGGCTACACAATTTAGTTTTTTTTTTTTTAAGATTTTATTTATTTGACAGAGAGAGATCACAAGTAGGCAGAGAGGCAGGCAGAGAGAGACGGAGAAGCAGGCTCCCTGCTGGGCAGAGAGCCCGATGTGGGGCTCTATCCCAGCAGCCTGGGATCATGACCTGAGCCAAAGGCAGAGGCTTAACCCCCTAAGCCACCCAGGCGCCCGTAGTTCTGTTCTTGGTGAACTTTGCGGTTCTAAATCCCGCTATTATAAATACTGCCGCGTGGCTGGTTTTCTTCCTAACATTTGGGAAATCTGGGTGAAGAGCAGATAGGAATGTTTTTACACGTTTTGCAACTTTCCTATAGGTGTGAAATTATGGAAACAAAACGGCAGACAGGGGTGCCTGGGTAACACAATCGGTTAGGGGCTGACTCTGGATTTCGGCTCAGGTGGTAGATCTCAGGATCCCGAGAGACCCAGCCCCTCCTCCCTGGCCCACTGGTCCCTCCCTCGTCCACCAGCCTCTCCTCCCCGGTCCACGGGTCCCTCCCTCGCCCACAGGTCCAGCCCCACCCACAGCCCACAGGCGCCGCACGCTTGTTCTCCGACTACCTAGTGCGGTGGGGACCCAGACTACAGCGTGGAGCTGCTTTCCTGGACACTTGGCCGGAGGCGGCCTGAGCGGCCCCAACATCAGCTCAACTGCGGCCATGTGGCCCCTCGCCCGCCCCAGATGCGGGGACGCCCCCGCCTACACCCCGCACAGCTCCCGGGCCCCTCCGCTCACCGCGACCCTTCCCAGCCCCGCGGGGACCCCTTGATCCGCCCGCTCCCCTTCGCCGGGCGGGAGCCCGCCGCCTTCCGGCTGCGCGGAGCCTTTGAGGAGCCAAGACGCTGCCCCTCTCCAGAAACCCCCGCTGCCCTGACACCCCCGCCCCTGCGCCTCCCTGCTGTTGCCCTACAGCTGCTGCTGGAAGGACCCCAGACCCCGGCTCCAGGCAGGTGCAGGTGCGGGTCCCGTGGGGCCG
Source organism: Mustela nigripes (assembly GCF_022355385.1). Lineage (NCBI taxonomy): Eukaryota > Metazoa > Chordata > Mammalia > Carnivora > Mustelidae > Mustela > Mustela nigripes. The sequence goes on from NC_081567.1 coordinate 36,982,025, forward strand.
GCCGGTCCTCCGACTCCCGGCCAGTCTCTGTTCTCCACCAGCCCCGAATCCACAGGGACGTCTCGGGACCCAAATTCACAGAGACCCCTGCTCCGGTGAGCTAGAGCTTCTGTCGGGGGAGCAGGCGAGCAGCAGTGGGAACAAACAGTGACGGGAGGGCTGTTGCGTGGGTGGAGAGTGCGACAGGGAGATGCGACCCGGGGGAGGGAGCGCTGCAGGTGGTTACGCAGGAACCCTCGGGGCTCAAGCGCCTATGCCCAGCGCTGCGGAAGGCAGATGGGAGCCGGAGCTCGCTCGTTCTGCTGGGAAGGCTCCTGGACCGAGGCCTGCGGGCCGCGCGCGCCCCCTGCCGGCTACCGACCGCCTCGGCCCCGGTGCGCGCGGCGCGAAGCCAGCGCGCGGAGACCGTGCTCGCCAGAGACGCGAAGCGTGCTGCCGCTGTCGCAGTTCTGATTACCATCTTCTCGGAGACTGCGCGGGTGCCGGGGGCAGGGACGCTGGGGGCGGGCCCTCCGTCCCGCGGGGAGCATGGGACCACCAACTCCCATTGGTGGTCCTCCCCGTGAGCCACGGTCTCCCTTTTAGAGCTTCGTCCCAGGAAAATTCAGGGCAATTTACGGGATTGCTGATCAGCTGGAGAGGACCGGGTGCAGCCGCGGCAGGTGTGCGGGATGCATGGGCTCCCGTCCCCGTAGCGGCGTGCTGCAGTCCGTAAAACCGGGCTGGGAACACATTCGTAATGGATTAAGAGAAAATTACCTGGATCATCCCAGTTTTCTGAATATGAAAAATATCATGGGGGCGCCTGGGTAGCTCAGTGGGTTGAGACTCTGCCTTCTGCTTAGGTCATGATCTCAGGGTCCTGGGATGGAGCCCTGCATCTCTCTCTCTGCTCAGCAGAGAGCCTGCTTCCCCACCCTCCCCCACCTGCTGTGACCTCTCTCTCTCTGTAAAGAAATAAATAAAATCTTAAAAAATATATATTATAGACATATCAAGATGAGTGACTGGAGATATCTGTAATATATTTTCCATAATCGGTATGTATTTATTTCAATGAACATGAATTACCCACCCCCCCTTTTTTTTCAGTTCGAAGAGTATTAAATTATGTTTGGAAGGAAGTGTATAGTCATCCTATTTACATTTTTTTTTTTAAGGGGAGGGCAGGAGAAGGGAGAGATAGAGGGAGAGAATCTTTTTTTTTTTTTTAAGATTTTATTTATTTATTTGACAGAGAGAAATCACAAGTAGATGGAGAGGCAGGCAGAGAGAGAGAGAGAGAGGGAAGCAGGCTCCCTGCTGAGCAGAGAGCCCGATGCGGGCCTCGATCCCAGGACCCTGAGATCATGACCTGAGCCGAAGGCAGCGGCTTAACCCACTGAGCCACCCAGGCGCCCGAGGGAGAGAATCTTAAGCACACTCCACACCCAGTGGGGTTCCATCTCATGGCCCTGAGATGGTGACCTGAGCTGAACAGATGGAGCCTCACAGGTACGCTGACTCTTGACTCAGAGCCCCCTTCGCTCTATAATGAAGACCCCACACACGCACAGAGTGCAGAGACCCAGCGCTTACTTACCTCTGTGACCTCTGAGGATCTGCTGCTCTAACATCTGAGGGAACCACTCTTCACAGGAACACATCAACTCTCCTCCTGATTGCCGACACTGTCCCTCCCAGATGGGACAACTGGTCACTGACCCAATGTCAGGTCTTGCCAGCACCACGACCTCCCCTATCTCCTCTCCCTTAAGGCTGTGGTGGCCTCCTTGCCAGCCTTTCAGAAGCTACATTGGACGCTTCTAGTCCGTTCCCTTCATGGTGCCTGCGGGCTTTGTAAAATGAGGCTAACCCTGTCCCTCATCTGTTTAAATCCTTCCCCAGCCACCCACTCCCCATCATGACCCTGGAATCCTCCCTATGGGCTCCCAGCCCCCAGACCCAGAGCCACTGCCCACCATGTACTGCCAGCGGCCAGGACAGCAGGGACAGCAGGCCCAGCCGCACCAAGTCACCCCTAGCCAGCCCCCTGTCCCCCCAACGCCTTCTTCACTCTGCCTTCAGGGGGCGCCCCACCACCAACTCCTCCAACCTTCTTATCAACTGACCCCCAGCCCACCAAGGGGATGACCCAGAGCCACAGGAAAGGAGAAACGTGGTGGGGAGCAGGAATCTATTTAAATATCAAATGAAGACAAAGGAACGTTTCAAAGGATGGTTACAGAATATAAATGTAACAACCGCGCTGGAGGGATACAGGGATAACCAAGGGAGGAGCTGGGCCAGGAGGGGGCTGAGGAACTCCCTTTGCCTAGAGGGGTCCATAGATACAGGCTAAATTCAGAAAAATGATGTTCAAAAACGTAAGGCCTCTGGTCTCAACTTTTTAGAAATAATCTGTTTCCTTTGTCTGATGGCAGTTTTCACAAAACGAAGACCACGGGAGGTGAAGGAGGCTGAACTAAGCCTTTCCTGTGGGGGGGCCTCCAGGGGTGACACCCAGGGTGAATGGAGGGGAGGGGCTTGGGTGCCCAGGAATCTCAGCCCCCAAAACACCCCCAGAAGGAACATGGTAGGGGTATCGTACACTTCTGTTGGGATCTGCCTGCCATACTGCAGGCCCACACCCTCCCCGGCAGAACCCCCGGCAGCCACGAACACAGGCCCCCATGAGGGGTGGGGGAAGCTGTCAGGTGGTGGGCTTCCTGGAGGAGGCGAGCCTCCTGATGATCTGGCACCAGCAGGCTGAAGGCTCCTGGGAACAGGCGTGGGAGGGACGATCAGGGAGGGGCCAGAAAGCCTGCCCAGGGGCTCAGGCCTGGGGGGGTCCCAATGTCCCCCTTTCAGACCAGGAGCAGCAGGAAGGAGAAAATTCAGAGCCCCTACCTAGTCTGTGGGCCAGTGATGGCTCTCCAGGCAGAGGGGCTGGGGTCCTGGGAAAGAGCCCTGGGAGGGCTGGTGGGCCTCTCAAAGGACCCACGTGGGTCCTTTGCAAGTGGGGTCTCAAAGGACCACAGAAGGGTTTAAAACCTGCCCATAATGGGACCTAGCATATAGCTTCTTTGATCCTGTTTGAGGTTTTTTTTTTTCTGTTTATAAAAGTAATTTATACTTAATTTGGAAAACATTACACAATGTCTGAGAGTGAAAATCAGTTGCAACTGGGTCCCCAGCGAAAGTCACAGCCAAGTTCATTGATCCAGTAAGGGCATACCCGTGTTTGTCAGAGTTACAGGAGCGTGTTGGGCATGACGGCGTCTGCGATGGGCTCCTCCCCCACCACCTCGGTCCTGGGGGCAGACTGCCCTGCCAACCTTCCATCTTCTTTTCCGTCTGGAAGAGAAGGGAGTGGGTCAGGCTGGTATCCAAGGAAAAGGGCAGCGGGAGGGGGGGGAAACCCACGGCCTGAAGCTCTCAGCCCAGCAGGGGGATGTTGTGGGATGCCACTGGCTGAGTTTCAGAAATCAGAGCTGATTTCAGACACATGCTCCCTACAGCCACCAGGCCAGGGACAAAGAGGCTGTTAAAGTCATTTCCAGGGAACTTTGGGCCAGATCTGGGCTGAGAACAAGAAAGCCACTGCTACCCCCACCACCGGGCCTGGAATGGTGTAAGAGGTGGGAAAGTCTGGGGACCAGGCCTGGAGGTAGATGCAGGGTGACAGGCTGACGGGGCTGTTCACTGCCCAAAAGCACCTGCCTAGGGGAGTCTGTGGGGCTGAAACATAGTCCTAGCTCTGCCCTCGAGCCCTCTAGCTGAGGACCGGTGGCTTCGTTTTAATTCCTGCCAAGGGGCCATGGTGGGTGGGTGGGGCCCTTGTGGTCCAAGAGCCCAGGCAGATCTGAGAAGCATGCAGAGGTCTGAGATGGGGTGGAAGGGACCAGGGGATGGCCCACAGCCCAGCTCCCAGAGAAGAACAGGCTCTGGCCTGACACTCCCTTCTCTACCCTCTGCCATGACCAGCTGGTGGCCTCAGAGTGGTGACTTAGCTCCGTGAGTCCCACCTCCCTACAGATCATGGGTCCTGCTCCCTCCACCCCTGGGACTGGTGGGAGGCAGCAGGCGGACTCGAGGGCGCACTGGGAGCAGGACTGGCCAGCAGGACCACTCAAGGGTGAGCTGGATGGGCTGTGGCGGGGCCTCCACTTCTTGAGCTTGGCTCCCATCTAGCCGTTGAGGGAAGCTGAGGGCTCCCTTGGGTCCCCCGAAACTCGAGGGAAGCCGTGGACTAGGAATCCCCTAGGACTTCAGACCACTCACTCCTACCCTTCCATCAGTGCGTGGGGCCCCCTGCACTGCCCCGGCCGAGTGCCCTGGCTGGCTCCAAGGGGGCCACCTGTTCACAGCAGCAAATGGTGGTTTTATGGTCCCCATCTCCTCAGGGTCCAGCAGACCCCACTTCCAGCTGGGAAGAAACCCAGCTCATCTCTTCCCCAGCTACTGGGCATTCCCTCCCTCAAGCACCCCTCAGGACCCCACACTCAAAGAATGCATCCATGTTCCAGTGTCGCCTGCAGCAAGCCGGGTGGAGCATGGGGGGCCCTGCCTGGGGCCTCAGAGACACACAAACACATAGACACATAAGAGCAGAATGGACAGAAATAGGCCCAGGACCCACAGAGACACACCTGGAGGGACACACAAGCTCACCCTCCCAGGCCAATCCACACACAGACACACGTGTGTGGAGGCCTAGAGACACGCAGGTCCTACACTGAGGTGTAGTGTGGACTGCACATGCACACCGTCCAGAGCCAGCCCGGCCTCTGGATCTCAGGTTCCCGGGTGTCAGGGGACATCCTGCCTCGGGAAGGTCTTCCTCACAAGGTGCGTGCTATGACCGCCGGGGCCTCACCTATGTCCGGCTTGCTGCGTTTCTGCTCAGGCTCCTGGGGGGGCGCCTCGATGGCCCTCTGAGCCTCAGGATGGATCTTGAGGAGGGCTCTGGCGAGGGTGGCAGGGGCGGGCACCCCCAGGGACATGACGCAGTGCACTCCTTTGCGCTTGGCCCCTGCCACCTTGGCACTGTCCTTAGAGGCCGTCAGCAGGACCAGTTTGGAGAACTTTCTGGGCTTCCTGGGTGCAGCGGGGACAACATCTGTGCTTGGCTGAGAGGACTCCGGGGACGGCTCCTGGCCAGACTTCACACTCTCGCCGTCCTGCTCGCTGGGCTCCGGCAGGGGCATTCTGGGATGATGGGTCGTCCCTGTGACCACGCTCAGGACCCAGCAGGTGGAGTTCTCGTCCTCCTCCTCCCTGCTCGGGAAGCTGGCAGTCCAGGGGCTCTGTCCTAAGGAAGGAGGCAAAATCCATGAAGTGCAGAGCCAGGAGTCAAGTGGAGGGGGTTCTAGAGCCTGACCCCGCACAGGACCTGGTGTGCCTCATCCAGGATGACGGTAACTGGCCTTCCTGAGCACTAAGCTTGAGACCAGCACACGGGTGATGCGCTCAGGTCCCAGACCCTCCCAGGATACCCGATGTCCCTCCTCCTGACACTGTGTCACAGGGAGACCGAGCTGGGCACCCACAGGCACTCTGCAGACCACAAAGGAGACGTCTGGCTCTGAGAGGCGGGACTGTCTGGACTCACAGCCTGATCTGTCCCTCAGCCTGGGCCAGAGGCCCTGGACCATGCAGCACTTGAGAGATGCCGGGACGCCCAGAGGGCAGTGACCTTGTACCTAAGCCGGGGCTGGCGCTGCCTCAGCTGGGAGGAGACAAGGCGGTAGAGGTGTGCAGAGAATCCTCAGTCACTCCAGGACCCCTGGCTTCTGGGCTGGAGAAGCAGAAAGGACGTATTACAGGGGCCCCTGGCAGGGCAGTGTGGAGTGGACTTTTGGGGGCACCTGAGTGGTGGGCAGATGGCAGGGTCTTTCTCAGTGTACAGTGTTAGCCCAGAAACAAGACCTCATCCTTAGCAGGGATCTCCCCTGCCCTTCTCGGCATCCCGGCAACGGAAGGCTCACAGATACTTACCTGCCCCCGACCCAGTTTATCAACCCGGTTTACGGTCCTCACTGTTTCCTGGAACCCTTCCCAACACACATGGCCTGAGGGGGGCATGCCCCGATTTCCGAAGTTTTCCAAGACCCCATCCGTGAGAGGAGTCAGGGATGCGATTAGGGTGCCTTGTCCCCTGCAACCGCTCATCTCCAGTCCCTTGGCCACTAGACATAAACGCAGAGACCTCTTGGGCTGTGACAGACATGGAGACCCACCCGCGCAGTGGGTGAGCCCTCAAGGAAATCCACCTGGTAACGGGTCACCTGACCAAGGCACCCCTGGGATCAGTGTCTCTGTATCCCTCTTGTCCCCAGCCCCCCAGTTCAGCCCTGGGACAAGCCAACCTCTGCTTCCCCAGCACAGTCCTCTGCCCCGCCCATCCTGTCCCCCAGTGTGACATAGCAGTCCTGGAGGAACGTGGGGACCAGCCACAGAAAAGACATGGCCAAAGCCTCCCCTGCTAGAGCCACTCTGGGCAGAAAAGTTGATGGCGGAAGCCCCAGCCCAGGCCATCCGACCCAACCCACACACAGATCGCTTCAGTGCACATCTTCTGGAGCCAGCCCACTCTTCAGGCTTGCAGGCTTCCCCTGGACCTGGGAATGCAAGCCCGTAGCGTTGGACCCCTTCCTCACACCACATACAAGCATTAACTTTAAAATACTCTTAAGGAAAAAAAGGAGAGAGAGGAGTAAATGTTCATGACCTTAAATCGGGCAAAGCTTTCTTCAACATGACATGAAAAGTTGGGGCGCCTGTGTGGCTCAGTGGGTTAAAGCCTCTGCCTTCGGGCTCAGGTCAGGATCCCGGTGTCCTGGGATCGAGCCCCACATCGGGCTGTCTGCTCCGCAGAAAGCCTGCTTCCTCCTCTCTCTCTCTCTGCCTGCCTCTCTACCTACTTGTGATCTCTGTCTGTCAAATAAATAAATAAAATCTTTAAAAAAAAAAAAGTATATGTGACCAAAGAAGAAAGAGATACCGGACCCCCACCAAACTTCAATACTTTTGTGGGAGGACACCAGAGGACACCATCCAGAGGCTCAAGACAGCCCACAGAGTGGGAAAGAATTTTTGCTACTCTTATTTCTGATGAGGGAATTGTATGTGGAATTTATGAATTCCACACTCAATAACAAAAGACTAACAACCCAATTTAAAAATGGGCAAAAGTGCTGAATAAGCCTTTCTCCGAAGAAGAAATACAAATGGCCAGTAAGCATATGTGATGCTCAACGTCGTTCGTCATGAGAGGAACACCAGGTAAAACCATGACAGACGGCTTCACACCACCAGGATGGACATAATAAAACAAACACACACACACACCCGATAACAAGTGTTGGTTTGGATGAGGAGAAACTAGAAGCCTCTTACACTAATAATGGGGATGTCAGCAGCTTCTCGAAACACTGAGCACAAAGTTATCACGTGACCCAGCAATTCCATTCCAAGTACATGCATAAGGGAACCAGAATCAAGTGTCCACATAAACACCTGTCCACGAGGGGCGCCTGGGTGGTGCAGTCATTTAAGCACCTGACTCCTGGTTTTGGCTGGGGTTATGATCTCGGGATTGTAAGATCGAGCCCCACATCGGGCTCTGTACTCAGAGCAGAGTCTGCTTGGAATTCCCTCTCATTCTCCTTCTGCCCCTCTCCCCTGCACTCCCCCCCTCTCTCTGAAATAATCTTAAAAAAAAAGTTTGTTAGGGGTACCTGGGTGGCTCAGTCGGTTAAGTGTCTACCTTTGGCTCAGGTCATGATCCTGGGGTTCTGGGATCAAGTCCCGCATCGGGCTCCCTGCTGAGCAGGGAGCCCTTCTTCCTCTCCCACTCCCCCTGCTTGCACTCTCTCTCTCTCTCTAACAAATAAATAATAATCTTTTAAAAAGCTGTATGTGAATGTTCACACCAGTATTTTTTTTTTTAAGATTTTATTTATTTATTTGACAGAGAGAAATCACAAGCAGGCAGAGGCAGGAAGACAGAGAGGAGGAAGCAGGCTCCCCGCTGAGCAGAGAGCCCGATGTGGGCCTCGGTCTCAGGACCCTGAGATCATGACCTGAGCCAAAGGCAGTGGCTTAACCCACTGAGCCACCCAGGCGCCCCTGTTCACAGCAGTATTAATCACTGTCACCAGAAAGTGGAAACAATTCAATTAACCATCAGCACCTGATTGGATAAAAGATAGTCTACCCATACAATCGAATATTGTTTGGCAATTTAAAAAAATTTTGCTACAACATGGGTGAACCTTTAAAAGATTATGCTGAGTCAGGGCACCTGGGTGGCTCAGTGGGTTAAGCCGCTGCCTTCGGCTCAGGTCATGATCTCAGGGTCCCACATCGGGCTCTCTGCTCAGCAGGGAGCCTGCTTCCTCCTCTCTCTCTGCCTGCCTCTCTGCCTACTTGTGATCTCTGTCTGTCAAATAAATAAATAAAATCTTAAAAAAAAAAAAAGATTATGCTGAGTCAAAGAGGCCAGTCATTAAAGACCATGTAGCATAGGATTCCATGTACATAAAATGACCTAGAGACCAGACAATCTGTAGAGTGGAACTATCTGTCCTTGGAGACAGTAGCTGTGTGGTGGGCTGGGGCAGGGGTTGGGGGGGAGCAGGAGAATGAGGAGTGGCTGCCAGCAGGGAGAGCTTCTTCTAAAACTGACTGTGGCGATGGTTGCACAACATTATGAATAAATCAAAAGCAGCTGAATTGTACCTGGTGAGAGAGGGAGCTCCACAGGATGAGAATTAGCTCCATAAAACTGTTAGATATAAGGAAAAAGGGAAATGAAATCTACAACCAGTGGTCTCCCAACTTCACCATACCTAAGGATCACTGGGGTTCTTGGGACAAATGCACACTCCAGAACCACTCCCCCTACCACCCCCACTCAAGGTGTCTGGAAATGAGCTTGAGAAGCCACTTTTTTTTTTTTTTTTTTTAACCAATACCCCATTTGGCTCTGATACTTCGAGAGCCATAGGCCCTTCCCGTGGGAAGTCTGTAATTGCTAGTTCATGGGTTGAACTTTTATCCATCTCTCCATGAACAGGAGTAGACATGTCCTTTGGCTGGATCAGCCTCTTTTCTGGAGTCATCCTTCTAGCAATTTTCTAGGTGTGGAGGGAAGACCTGAAAGGTATCTATTTTAAGCCTAATATATATTTTTTGAAAGCTAAATTTCACTCAGTGAAAGCTCCCTGAAGGAACAGAATTTTTATTTTATTTTTTAATAAGAAAATAAAATAAAAATAAAACACAGGGGTCACAACCCTAAGATCATGACCTGAGCTGAGATCCAGAGTTGGACGCTTAACCAACTGAGCCACCCAGGCACCCTGAATTAACAGAGTTTTTTAAAAGCGATGTAGAAATGAATTAAAAAGAGCAAAGGTATTAATAGTGCACTCCCCTCACTTGACACCCTCCCTCTTTTCATGAGAAATCCCATGATTTGAAATCACCATTGACCTCCAGTCACCCACTCATCCTAACCCGATGTCATGACATGGGTCTGCACAAAGCTGACCCAAAAGTGTCAAGATGGCTCAGTGTGAACCTCAAATCATACAATGTTAGGAACTGGCAGGAGGCCCTGAGACGCTGGGAAGCAGAATCTTGGCTTAATGGTCCTAATCCCTGGAACCTACAGGGCAAAGTCTTCAGATGGCGTGAAAGTTACTGAAGCAGGAAAGCAGCTTGGTGACCCTGGTGGGTCCAATCACAAGGGTCCTAAAAAATACAAAAGGAAGGCAGAAGAGGGAAGGAGAAAGCAGGATGGAAGCAGGGTCAGAGAGCCTGGATGGTGCGGGCTTTGAAGGAGGAGGCAGGGTTGGGGGGGAGTGGCAGGCTTCCTCCTGAGGTGTCCAGGAGGAAGAAGACTAAGGAGCTCATTGTCTCTCCTAGAGCTTCCAGGAAGGGACACAGCTCAACGGGTACCTGGTCTTGACCCCATGAGACCCACGTCAGACTTCAGACCTCCAGAGCTATAAGACTGTTACAAAGCTGTGTCACTTAAGGCATCTACATTTGAGATTATTTGTTACAGCAGCAATAGGTAACTAATACAAAGTCCGATCCCTTGTTCCTGAGGCTCTGGAAGGCGTGAACCCTGCCTGGCCACTGACGAGGGCTCAAGAGAAGTACCTCCACACATATGGGAGGAAAATGCCACCAACATCCACCAGCATCTGTGCCCTCACCACGACCACAAAACCTCTTACCCTCTCCCGGCTGGTTCCCCATGTATCACGGGAACAGTGGCAGCGGTTCTGAATAGCAGGAGGCAAGGGGATGCTGTTAGCCAACTCCTGGAGGTGCTGGCAGCTATGCCCCAGATCATCGCTGTCCCACGCGGCTCCCACAGGACTGTCTCCCACAGGGAGAGTCTCAAGGCAGCAGTGATCCAAAAAAGGTCAAGGGCTGCTAGTCTGTGGTACATGGGGGAGACCCTGCCCACCGTGGGAATTTCAGGTAATGCCCCCTCCTTCCCCTCAGCGCCCTGGCCCTTGGGTAGCTGTATTTTGTAATTGTAATTTGTCATCAGACCTGTCCGTGCGGCACCCAAATGGCCCCTCCCCCACGGTTAGAATCACCATCTCGTCAGCAAGCCTCCGGGGGGTTCCCCCCCCCCCGCCCCAATATCTCACAACTCCAACTGCCAGAGTGGGACGCGGCTGAGGGTGTCTGCTGGGAGGGGGGCAGTACTGGGTATGTGGTCAAGGAAAGGCAGACCAGTGCCGGCACCCTTGACTGGGGGCGTCAGGTCTCAGTCCGGAGTGGGGTGGGATGGGGGAAGGAAGAGCCAGGAGGAAGGAGGCGGCCTGAGCTCCCGGATGCAGATCCGGGTGACCCCCCTCCCAGCATCAGCAGCCCTAGGGATCCCGGGGAGGGCCGGGCACGCCGTGGGACCCGGGACCCTCCCTGGCCCGCTGGGGCCCGTCCTCACCGGGCGCGACTGGACGGCGGCGGCAGCAGAGCCCTCCCTCTCCGGCGACCGAACCGCAGCAGGTTCCGCAACCTCCTGCTTGGGGACACGCCTCGGTTCGGGCCGTCACCTCAAGCTGGGGTCACCGAGCGAGCATGCGCAGCAGGGCTGGGCGGGGGCATTCCTTGGGCGAATTTCCATGCTCCGGGTCTTCACCGCGCGGAGCCGAACTGGCGCCCTGACCAATCCGCGTGCGGAGGCGGGGTCACAGCTCGCATAGGAGGCGGGAGCAACCCGGGATTGGACGGCAGCGCCCGGGGGCGGAGCGCCAGCGAGCAGCCGGCCTGGAATCCAGCGCTGGGCGGGGCTCTCCCAGCATCAGAGGGTGGCTTTGACACAGACCCCGGGATTCTCCCGGGGTTTGACGCCTGCTTGCGGCGAAGGAAATCAGAGCTTCTGTTTAAAGGCCTCGATCGCGCCTGTCACTTGCCTGAGCGAGCGCAGGGTGTCATGCTCAGTGAAACCGCTGGCTCCGCTCAGCCCAATATCCTTGACGCAGCATCCTCACCACAGGTCCCTCCCTCGCCCACCAGCCCCTCCCTTGCCCTTCGGTCCAGCCCCTCCTCCCTGGCCCACCGGTCCCTCCTCCCTGGCCCACTGGTCCCTCCTCCGCCCACCAGCCCCTCCTACTCCCTGGTCCACGGGTCCCTCCCTCGCCCACAGGTCCAGCCCCACCCACAGCCCACAGGTGCCGGACGCTTGTCGTTCTCCGACTACCTAGTGCGGTGGGGACCCAGACTACAGAGTGGAGCTGTTTTCCTGGACGCTCGGCGGGAGGCGGCCTGAGCCGCCCCAGCATCAGCTCAACTGCCGCCAGGTGGCCCATAGCCTGCCCCAGGTGCGGGGACGCCCCCGCCTCCACTCCGCACGGCTCCCGGGCCCCTCCGCTCACCGCAACCCTTCCCAGCCCCGCGGGGACCTTCCCAGCCCTGGAGGGACCCTTCCCTCCGCCCGCTCCCCTTCGCCAGGCCGGAGCCCGCCGCCTTCCGCCTGCGCTACCTCAGCCTTTGCGGAGCGAAGACGCTGCCCCTCTCCAGAAACCCCCGCTGCCCTGACACCCCCACCCCTGCGCCTCCCGGCTGTTGCCCTACAGCTGCTGCTGAAAGTACCCCAGCCCCCGGCTCCGGGCAGCTGCAGGTGCGGGTCCCGTGGGGCCGGCGGGTCCTCCGACTCCCGGCCCGTCTCTGTTCTCCACCAGCTCCAGATCCACAGGGAAGTCTCAGGGACCCAAATTCCCAGGGACCCCTGCTTGGGTGCGCTAGAGCTTCTGTCGGGGGAGCTGGCGAGCAGCAGTGGGAATAAACAGTGACGGGAGGGCTGTTGCGTGGGTGGAGCATGCGACAGGGAGATGCGACCCGGGGGAGGGGGCGCTGCAGGTGGTTACGCAGGAACCCTCGGGGTTCGAGTGCCTATGCCCAGGAGGCTGGGGGACAGCGGCCTGCGGGCCGCGCGCGCCCCCTGCCGGCCTCGGGCAGGGGTGTCTTAGGTCGCGTACACAGGGGCCTGGGGCTATTCTGTTCGTCCGGTCGTCACCGGAATAATTGAATAAATATTGAATAACTGAAGGACCTCCTGTTTATTTTTTTCTTTTTTTTAAAGATTTCATTTATTTATTTGACAAACAGAGATCACAAGTAGGCAGAGAGGCAGAGGAGGAAGCAGGCTCCCCAGTGAGCAGAGAGCCGGATGCGGGGCTCGACCCCAGGACTCTGGGATCATGACCTGAGCCGGAGCCGGAGGCGGAGGCAGAGGCTTTAACCCACTGAGCCACCCAGGCGCCCCAAAGGACCTCCTGTTTAGACGTCCGACTTCATTTCATCGCAGTGTCGCTCCTCGACCTACTTGGAAGTGACACGGATTTAGCCACCAGGCTTTTTTGAATTATTTATAAATAACACTAAAGCAAATGTGAAGTGAGTCGAGTGTTCATCGAGTGATGAATGATAAACATGTCTGTGCCCACAGTGCAGTGTCATTCAGCCAAAGGACAAATCTTGCCTGATTCCACTGACATGAAATGTCCGCAATCGGTAACTCCATCTAGGCACGAAGTGTATTAGTGATTGCCTGGGGCTGGGGCTCGTTGAAGGGACTCACAGACTGTTAATGGGTGTGGACTTCCATTCTGGTGTGATGAAAATGTTTTGGAATTAAATAATGGTGACGGCCACACAGCCTTCAGAATACACGGAAAATCACTGAATTGGAGGCACCTGTCTGGCTAAGTAGAGGGACCTGTGACTGCATTTCGGGGTCCTGAGAGCTGCACGGTTGGGGGTAGAGATTACTTCAATAAGTAAACTTTAAAAACCAAACAAAACAAAATCTTGGAGGGGTACCTGGGTGGCCCAGTAAGTTGGGGACTGCCTTGGGCCCAGGTTCATGATCCCGGAGTCCCAGGATCAGTCTGCACTGGGGGGGCCCCCCTCCCCGCTCAGTGGGGGGTCGGCTTCTCCTTCTGAACTTCCCCATCTCCTGCTTTCTCTCTCTCTCTCAGATAAATAAGTAAAATCCTTTTTAAAAAGGCTTTATTTATTTGACAGAGAGAGACACAGCAAGAGAGGGAACACAAGCCGGGGAAGTGGGAGAGGAAGAAGCAGGCTCCCCAGTGAGCAGGGAGCCCTGCAAGGGGCTTGATCCCAGGACCCTGAGACCATGACCTGGGCTGAAGGCAGAGACTCAACCCACTGAGCCACCCAGGCACCCATATAATTACATTTTAAATACTGGACAGCGAAATTAAATATCTTTTGTTCTTTAATTTTAGATGTGCATTTTCTGCATATTTTCATTATCCATTTCACACTGAAATCACTAATTGTTTAAACAATACTTACAACGGTCACTTATTTATTTTGTGTGGTTCCTGACCTTATTGGACTCAGTGGCCACTGGCTGCACTATGTTCAGTTTTCAGTCAGATGTTACATGTGTTGAAAAAGTCATCCTCAGGGTGTCTGGGTGGCATGATCTCAGGGTCCTGGGATCGAGCCCCACATCTGGCTCTCTGCCCAGCAGAGAGCCTGCTTCCTCCTCTCTCTCTGCCTGCCTCTCTGCCTACTTGTGATCTATGTCTAGTCAAATAAATAAATAAATAAAATCTTTTTAAAAAGAAAGAAAAGTCATCCTCTTTCCATAGACAAAGAAGAAATGTGAACTCCAGCTGGCGGGCTGACGGAATCAAATTACCAATGTGCCTTAAATTCAGGCACTCGTATCCACATGAGACGGTTCTCATTCCTAATGTATTTAGTTTCAATCTGAGGATAAATATAGCTTGAATCTTTTTTGTTGTTGTTTTTTTAATAGCTTGAAATTTAAGCCAAGCTATTGTTGATGTGCAAGCAAGCAGATGAGGCCACACGCCATTCAATTTCCTGGTTGATATTTTTCAAATCATGCAGGATGGATGAAAATTTGGGATCATGTGATTTAATGCATATATGATTTAAATTGCTAATGTTTGTAATCATATTCTCTTGCTGTGATTGATTAGTGGAGGCTAAGGAGACTGGACACGTAAACGCCTTGTAAACACAGGTTAGATCCTGGATCAGAGAAGGACATTAGTGGAAAACCTGGCAAAATTTCAGTGAAGTTTAGTTATAGAGTGGTGCCTGGGTGGCTCAGTGAGTTAAAGCCTCTGCCTTCCGCTCAGGTCATGATCCCAGAGTCTTAGGATCGAGCCCCACATCGGGATCTCTGCTCTGCAGGGAACCTGCTTTCTCCTCTCTCTCTGCCTCTCTGTGTACTTGTGATCTCTGTCTGTCAAATAAATAAATAAAATCTTAAAAAAAAAAAAAAAGAGTGGCACAGTAATTAAGCATCTGCCTTGAGCTTGGGCCATGATCTTGGGGTCCTGGGATCAAGCCCCCCACCCCCGTTGGGCTCCCCACTCCGCAGGGAGTCTGCTTCTCTGTCTCCCTCTGCCCCTCCTCCACTCACATGCACACTAGCCCGCTCTCTCTCTCTCTCTCAATAAGTAAACCTTTAAAAACGTTTAGTTAAAGGGACTGTATCACTGTTCATTCCTGTGGTTAATTACACTGCTCTGTTAGACTGTAACATTAGGAAAAACGGGGTGAAGGATGGAAGTCACATGCACCCCACCCTACCCCAGCCAGCTACCGGCCGCTCCCAAGCTACTCCCAGGCCTGCTCTGACCTACTGCAGGAGCCCGTGTTCTCTGCAGCAGTGGGGCCCATGGCAGAAAACACACAGAGGGCTGCAGTGCAGACCCTGTGCAGGGGCTCACAGTGACGCCAGGGTGACCACACGATAGAGACGGGGAGAGGGCTATGGGGCTCAGAGTCCCAGGCAGATGGGGGCAGGAAGCAGAGAAAAGACAGGGACCCCTGAGAGAGCCTGTCCCTCCAGCTCAGCAGGAAGAACAGGCTCCAAGGCAGATGCCAGGGCTGCTGCACCCTCCTCGGTGACCAGCTGGTAGCCTCAGGGTGGGGACTTGGCTGCTTGGAATCCAACTTTCCGCAGGTCCTGGGAACCACAGCTCCACCCCAAGGCAGGGCTTGGGAGCCAAGGGGTCCCTTGGGTCACCCAAGAGCGTCTGGCTTGTCGCTGTGAATGCCCCATCCTGGGGGTCCCGGGGGTCTCAGTCCAGGGGGACGTGATGCCCCTCCCTACAGGCCCCCGGGGCTTTTGGTCATCCCAGGTGGGCCTGGTCAACAGGGGAAATGACCAGGGCCCTGGTCATCCCCCCAGTTAGGCGCTGGGCATGGCCAGGCCTGACTTAGCGTGGGGGACCTCTTGGGTCACACCATGGTGACAGCCACCTTGGGGACTCCTCCTGCCTCCATCATCCCAACATGTCAGAGCTCAGCCCTGTGACACCCCACACTGTCTTCCT
Organism: Mustela nigripes; assembly: GCF_022355385.1. Lineage (NCBI taxonomy): Eukaryota > Metazoa > Chordata > Mammalia > Carnivora > Mustelidae > Mustela > Mustela nigripes. Next base: position 36,997,885 of record NC_081567.1, read on the forward strand.
TCTTACATACTCCGATCTACTACACCCTGGATGTTTCCCAAAGGCCAAGGCCAGGTGTCAGCCTTTTAGCCTTCATGAAGGGCACACCTGGACAAGAGATCAGGGTGCTGGCAGTCCTTGGAGCCTGTGCTGCTGCCCCAGGCCCATTCTGGAGTGTGGGGTGGATGTGCTGTAGAGGGTCCCATGACCTGCTGGGCCTCTGACTGCAGGCCTGGGGGTACTCAGATGTCCCTCAGGACTCTTTGCTGGGGGACCTACTGCCTCACAGCCCTCAGGCCCAAGTACACCAGGAGCTCTCTACCCATCCTACATCCTGTTCTAAGGCCCCGGGAGAGGGGTAAGGGGGCAGTGCTGGCAGAAGGCAGAAGCCTGAGAGGAGGGAGGTCTGCCTGTCCTGCCTAGGGATGGTGACCACTTCTCTTGGGGTCAGCTCCCTGTCCCCTGGCCTATCTGGGGAACCTGGCCTCTGGGAAATTCCAGTGGCAGCCAGCTTGTTCCCCTCCCTTCTACAGCCACCTACTGCCTCCCACAGAGTGTAGCCTGAGGCTTGGCTCATGGGCCCCTCTCCTCTGCTCCTTGGGTCATCTGGGGACACCTGCCAGTGGTGGTGTGTCCCTGCTCACTAGGCAGTTTCATCTAGCTGCTTGTAACCCTGACATCCTCCCAACTCACCCCTCCCAGCAGGAATGGGGGGAGGCAGCCTCAAGGGGATGGTCTTGATGAGGAAGCAGAAGGCCAGCTGAGCACAAAGTTGGAGTTGATACCCTGCAAGCCCGCCCCCCCACCTCCCATGTTGGATACTTGTGACATTCCTCAGGTGCTGCCCTAAGCCGCCCTAAAGCTAAGAGAAAAAGAAACCAACGGTTTTCTTGGAGACTTTATAGTCCAACCAAGACCGGAGTCTCCCTCAATTTCCAAATGTCTTAGTGATTTACAAGAAAAAAGCTTTCTTATCAGTAACCTGACTTCCAGAAGGAAACTCCCAACTGTTTCAATGTTCATCATATTGCCATGCTAGAGGGAAAAAAAACACTTTTTTTTTTTAAGATTTTATTTATTTATTTGACAGACAGAGATAGGCAGAGGCAGGCACAGAGAGAGGAGGAAGCAGGCGCCCTGCTGAGCAGAGAGCCCGATGTGGGACTCAACCTAGGACCCTGGGATCATGACCTGAGCCGAAGGCAGAGGCTTAACCCACTGAGCCACCCAGGCGCCCCCAAAAAACCACTTTTAACTTTGACAATGGCCAGGCCTCCAGTATCTTGTGGGTCCTCTTTAGCAGAAAAGTTCTTTTTTTTTTTTAAGATTTTATTTATCTATTTGTCAGAGAGCGATAGAGTACACAAGCAGGCAGAGGTGGAGAGAGAAGCAGGCTCCCTGACGAGCAAGGAGCCCGACGATCCCCAAACCCTGGGATCATGATCTGAGCTGAAGGCAGCGGCCCAACCAACCGAGCCACTCAGGCATCCCAGGAAAGTTCTTTTTGAGAACCTCCCTTTTTCTTACGTCCCCCAACTCCCAAGTACATAACATTCACCCCTCACAACCCCGCAGCTCTTTCTGACCACGAGTCCTGTCCCTTACTTTAATAAAACGAGCTTTTTACACCAAAGTCGTCTCAAGAACTCTTTCTTGGCTGTAGGCTCCGGGCCTCACCCCACCAGCCTCACCTACTTCCATGGGCGAGCAGGTGAGGCAGGTGGCGTGGGGGGCTGGGCGCAGAAAGGACCACCTCAGGCCCTCCCCCCACTGACACTCCCTGCCCAACTCAGCCCCCTACCAGCCAATTCCAAGGCACACAGTCCAAGGCCAGGACGTCCCAGCTGACCACGGTCCTCACCCTGGTGTCCCCTCACCCCTTCTCTCTTCCACCTGGACCTCCCTTGGCTGAACACCTCCTCCAGACTCCACCTCCCTCCCCGCACAGACCCTGCTCATTCCCCCCTGAGGACAGCCCCCCGCCCCACCGTGGGACCCCCCTCCCCATCTGCCAGGCCGCCTGGGGTCACCTTGAGAAGGGCGCAGAGCTCCCTCCCCACAAGTTCCCTCAGACTCTGGCGGGGCCAGACCCAGAAAGGGACTTGCGAGTGGCATTTTCCGCTCCTCCCTCCTGGAGCTCCTTAGAAAAGCAGGGGTTTTGCTGAACCCATGTCACTGTTTTCTGGGGTCTGGGCAGTCCCGGTTTCATTTCGTGTCCTTTCTCGTGCTCTGAAACGAAAGCAGCTGGAATGTTCCCAGTGTGTCAGACAACCAAGAACTCCATGTGTGAGTGAGGGAGAGTGTGACAGCTGGCTCCTGGGCAGGCTCACCTGCAAGGCTGCGAGCGGAGCCCAGGTGAAGGCCCAGGCAGCGGGGCAGGTGCTGGAGATGGTGTAATACTGGTCATCTCAAAAGTTCTCTGAGCTCTTTGTGCAAACCCGGCTTCAGGTCCGGCCCGTGTGTCTAATCCCTGTCTCAGTCTACAGCCCCGGCCCAGTATTCAGTATAATCCTTGGAGCCAAAGTTTTTTGTTTTTTGTTTTTTGTTTTAATTTCTTTTCAGCGTAACAGTAGTCATTGTTTTTGCACCACACCCAGTGCTCCATGCAATCCGTGCCCTCTCCAATACCCACCACCTGGTAGAACCAAAGTTTTTAACTAAAGACCCTTTCCTTGGCAGTTTTCGACCTAGAGCCTTCAGTCCTGGGAGACTTCCTGGAGGAGGTGACCTTGGGCCTGGGAGGGCAATGACTGACATGCCCTTTAGCAATGACCATCAGGAAATTTTAAGGAAGAAAAAGTGTCCTTACTTTCTGGACCTGGAGGTTCCTTAGCGCACCTGGGGGCCACGGAGTGAGGTAGCTGGGAAGGAGGCAGAGGGAGGAAGGATGGGGGAGAGAGAGAGTATGAGAGTGAGAGAGAGACAGCACAAGAGAGGGTGCTCATAGATAGGCCTGGGGTTCTGGTTTTATTGGAATGGGGAGTAAGGGCCAAGGATTCTGCAGACTCCCTCTATTGCTGAATTTATCACATAAGGGCAAGAATTTAAAGTCAGGTGAGGGGTGAACAGGTGGCCCAAATGGTGGGCTACTGAAGCCAAACTCTGAAACAGAAGCCCAAACGGGGGGGGCCCAGTGGGGGCATTTTCTAAGGTGGCCTGCAACATGTGTATTTGAGATGGCCCTTGAGGTCGCGCCTCTTTAAAAGCAATCAAAGTCAGGCACTTGCATCACAACAGAGGAAAAAGGCCATCAGGGCTGGTGCTCTAATCCACACTTGATAGCCCCCAGCTCGGCAGGGGGGTGGCTGGTTTGCTGCAAGCAGGGTCGGGCACGCTGCCACGCAGAAAGTGCATTTCCACATAGGTTTATGGTAGTAAATCCTATAAAAATTATAGGGGCAGTAGTCCAGAATGTAGTCTGTAGCCATTGTCCCAAATTTGGGAGGGCCTGGGGCTATGAAAACAGGTTGGTCAGGTCGTCCTGGGTGGGAGGGTCGTCCTCAGGGGATCTGTTCAGGGATTTGGGTAACACTATGAGATATTTTAAATATTTTATTTATTTATTTAACAGACAGAGATCACAAGTAGGCAGAGAGGCAGGCAGAGAGAGAGGGAGAGGGAGAGGGAGAGGGAGAGAGAGAGAGGAGGACACAGGCTCCCTGCTGAGCAGATAGCCCAACTTGGGCATGGGGCTCAATCCCAGGACCCTGGGATCATGACCTGAGCGGAAGGCAGAGGCTTTACCCTCCTGAGCCACCCAGGTGCCCCTACTGCTCTTCTAAGTCGGCCTTGCTGGAACCTTCCATAAGAAACCTCAGATTGAACTTGGAAAAGCCTTTCCAGGCTAAGAAGCCAAGCCAAGAACTTTCTGTCCAACTTCACCTGGAATGCCTACAGAGCTGGGTGAGTTCCTTTCTTCTTGAGGTTCCTGGGCCTGTCAGGAGGCCGCCTTCCTTACTCAAATGATATGGCTACTGGGAATTCCCTTAGCAAGGTTATCAGGCTGATTTTCCCAAGGGGCTTTATTGGCTCCATAAAATCAACCTTAATTTCCTAAAGCTATCTGTTCATATCTGAGTCTACGCACATCTTTCTCAAATATGACATTCCAGTCAAAGCCTTGGTGATATGACCAGTGTTTCCAGTAGTGTCCTGTAACAGGGGGAACAGATTCTTATTGGACTTACACAAATGAATAGGTTGTTATAAAAATATAAGAATACTTGGAGTTTCCAAATTCTGGAGGGATCAGGTAGGGAGAAAAAGTAATTGTTTCATCTTTGTTTACAAAGGTAGACTTTATAAATTGCTGTAGGTCATAGCTGTTTTTTTTAACCTTTTTTAAAAAAAGATTTTATTTATTTATTTGACAGAGAGAGAGAGATCACAAGTAGGCAGAGAGGCAGGCAGAGAGAAAGAGAAGGAAACAGGCTCCCTGCTGAGCAGAGAGCCCCATGCAGCACTTGATACCAGGACCCCAAGATTATGATCTGAGCCAAAGTAAGAATATATATATATATATATATATATATATATATATATATATAATTTATTTAACAGACAGATATCACAGGTAGGCCGAGAGGCAGGCAGAGAGAGAGGGGGAAGCAGGCTCCCTGCTCAGCAGTGAGCCTGATGTGGGGCTCCATCCCAGGATCCTGAGACCACGACCTGAGCCGAAGGCAGAGGCTTAACCCACTGAGCCACCCAGGCGCCGGGTCATGGCTAGTTTAAGAGAAAGTTTCCTTAAATCTGGAAAACAAAAGATTAAAGAACCAGTAGTGTTTCAAACAAAAGCATAAAAATTTATAATCATCCCCATTAGTCCTGTCAGTCCCCTGAAACTAATTCCTGTTGATCTTGATCTTTTGCTGATGGTGTTAGGAACCTAGATTTTCTTTCGAGTTGTGTAAATTCTTTCACAGGTGAGTGATGTAATCTGAATTATCAGAAACCTGTATTCTAGAGAGCTGGTCAGTCCTTTCCAGGAATTTCTCTGAAGATGAAACAGTTTTGCAAATGCATCCGAGTACAACAATAACTTTCTGTTTATGACAAAAGACTTAAAAACTTCATGTTTGAAGATCTGATGAGAGTTTGTTACAAGGCAACTGACAAGGAAATTTGGTTATTTTTGTGACATACAACATTTTAAGATAACTGGAATAAAGACTGATAATATACATCAGATTTTTAGGAGTTTCGTATAATTTCTGGAAAACTTATATTAATAACATATCCACATAAGGATATTAGTAAAGAACTTACAGCATAATTTCTTATAAAATCTTTATAAGCCACCCAGGCATTCCTAAAGCCTATTTTTAAAGATTAAAAAAATTGGGGGGGTATGCCTGGGTGGTTCAGTTGGTTAAGCATCTGCCTTTGGCTCAGGTTATGATCTCAGGGTCCTGGGAGGGAGCCCCATACCGGGCTGTCTGCTCAGCAGGGAACCTGCTTCTCTCTCTCTCTGCTCCTGCTCTTTCTCAAATAAATAAATAAAATCTTAATTTTTAAAAAAAATTAATCTTTACACCCAACTTGGAGATCAAGAGTGGTAGTCTCCAGAGATTGAGCCAGTCAGGCGCCCCAAGCCTATTTTTAAAACCCTTATAATAGCCATTTCATTTTTAGTCAACTGGACCATATAAGATCTCCTGTCCCCCAATTTCTCTTTTCTCTTCTCAACTTTCTATGTGCGTGGTTTGTTCTTTATTTTCCCCTTTCTCATTCTGAAATAATCAGCTTTACTTTAGGACAAAATTACTCTTGGGACACCTGGCTGACTCAGTCAGTAGAGACTGTGACTCTTGACCTTGGGGTTGTGAGTTTGAGCCACATGTTGGAATTAGAGATTACTTAAAAACAGGACCAAAACCCAAAAAAAACCCAAGGGGAAAAAAAAACCAGGACAAAATTGGGGCACCTAGGTGGCTCAGTCAGTTGAGCGTCTGCCTTTGGCTCCGGTCACGATTTTGGGGTCCTGGGATTGAGCCCCATATCGGGCTCCCTGATCAGCAGGGAGCCTGCTTCTCCATCTCTCTCTGCCTGCCTTTCTGCCTAATTGTGCTCTCTGTCACACTGTCAAGTAAATAAATAAAAAGAAAAAAAAAGACAAAATTACTTTCTTTTCCCTTATTATTTCCAGTAGTTTAAATGGCATACAGTAATTAAGTTCTTAATCCTTAGAAAACTTAATTTCTACTGCAAACTAAGAAGTATGCAATTGTGAACTGCTGCAAAGTATCTCTTATTTATTTATTTATATTTTAGATGATTTTATTTATATAACATAGAGAGAGATCACAAGTAGGCAGAGAGGTAGGCAGAGAGAGAGTGTAAGCAGGCTCCCAGCATCCTGAGATCATGAGCCGAAGGCAGAGGCTTAACCCACTGAACTCCCCAGGCGCCCCATACACAGTATCTTTTAGACTGTCAAACTTACCAATACATCTGTTAATCCCTAGAAACTTAACATTTCCTCATAGTGCATTTTTTCCCAATTAAAATGTAGCAGTGTCACCCTATAATTAAGGGGAATGCCCTTTAAAGCATAATTCTCTGGACTCAGGGTCAAAAGGGGCCTCTTGAGATTTGGAAATAGAGCATCACTTGGGCCACTCACTGGGGTCACAAGTATGAACAGCCCATCGGACCACACCAAATTCACACAGGAGATGGGCCTTATCGTTTGCTGTTCCCTGTGAGCCCTGGCAGTGATCACAGCGTGGGCACGGAACCAAGCAATAAATATCCAAGTGGAGAGAGCGTATGAGTATTTGTGGCTCTGGGGGCCTTTGCCTTCCTGTTTCCCTTGGCCCTCTCACTAGAGACCTTGATAACCCTGTCAGTTTCCCCTTGGTAGCAGGGACGCTGGAAAAATCTGGATGAGGTCCCTGTGGGCACTCTCTGTAGGTGGCTGGTTTCTTTTCCAGGGTGTTCCAAGTGACCAACTTGGAGTGAGGGTAGGCCTCCGCTGGCGTGCTACATGCAGGGCCTTGGGAAAAGCCCCGGGCCTCTGGCGTGGTGTACAAGTCTTAGCATGTTGGTATGCAGGTCACTGAGCAATAGCCCAGAAGCTTCTATGGGGTTTGCATTGCTCAAGGAGCAGGTACACCTCCTCAGTCTTCTTAGGAAGGGCTGGCACCAGCTTCTAAGGACATTTATACTTGTCCGTTCATATTTTTGCAATGTCACACCAGGAATAGGACCCATATTAGGGGCTGAACAGCAGCGCCGAGTGAGGTGGTGGCCCAGGGACCATAGCTTTTGTCATGTTTTCCTTTGGTGCGGCTACTGGTTTCCAGGTGCAAGGCTGCACAACTCTTCTGGTTAAGGACACGTAGTCCGGGCTTGGCCCACAGACTCTCCTGTCCTGCTCACCAAGGGGAATCTCTTCCTTGCTTCTTGGGCCCTAGCTTCCCCTTGGGCTGGGCCACCAGCCTTGTGATCCCGCCCACCCTCCTGAGCTCTCCTCCGCCTTGAGATGTGGAGCACCGTCACGCACATTGTCAATTAAGGCCTTTATAATTAGTGGTCTCATCATCTCGGCAGACCACAGGGCCTTGATCACGATCACTGGATAATTATGGCAGCTGTGACCTTTTGGGGTTGGACCCTGCAGGCAACACATGACAGAGGCAATTTGCAAACACACAAAACAGCACGAGCAACTGCCTGCAAGTGGTGAGAGTTTTCCAGATGGTGCTCCCCACCTGAGCTAGCGAGGAGGCCAGGCAGCTGCAGGTGAAGACATTCTCCTCAGCTGAGTGCAAAGGCCATCACGCAATTCTGCCAGCTTCCGCCTGGTGTTCCGGTTGCTCCGTGTGTGTAGGCCGGAGTTTATCAATGCCCAGTGTTGTGGCTGGACCAGCCCTTTAGGTTCTTACTGTGATTGCAAGATAGTCTCTGGCAATCACCACCAGGAAACTGGTGGTGGGAGGGGGGATTGGGGGAGGCTTATTACCTCAGGACCAGGAAATCCTTTAACACCCCTGGGGCCATGCAGTGTGGTCTTTAGGCTCACAGGCCTGAGGTTCTGCTTTGGTTGGGTCCATGGTGCAGGGGTGCAAGCCTCAGGGCTTTGAGCTTACTCTTTATTGCTAAATCTAAAACACAGTTGCAGGAATTTAAAGCCAGGGGGTAGGGGGCATGGAGAAGTGGTCCAAGGGATCAGTTATTGAGATCAACCAAACTCTAGGATAAAAGAAGCCTCAGCTGGGGGAGGTGGCCTGGCTCGTTAATTCAGAACCATGTTTGAGGTAACCGGCTTTTTAAAATTTTCCCAAGTGATGCCACTTTGAAATGGATGCTTTGGCAATCAAAGCTTAAGTCAGGCACCTGCATTACCAAACCAAACCAAAGCGGGCTATCCCCACTGACACTACAGAAGCATGTAGGTTTTCCCCATCTTTTTGTATTAGAAATTATGCCGACAGGGTACTTGGAAGCTCTCCTCAGCTGGACCATTAGCCCCAGGCTACTCTGCAGCCCCTCCAGCAAGTGGTTTCCTAGTGGCTCTGGGGGCTCTGCAGAGTGGGGCTGAGGTGTTGTCACGTGGTGGGAGGCCACTTTGTATTTTCTAATTTTATAAGTGATGGGATTTGGCTGATCTTTCACCTTTCAGTGTTTTGTTTTGTTTTGTTTTTAAAAGATTTTATTTATTTATGAGAAGGAACAGAAGCATGGCGGGGGGCAGCCGGAGAGGGAGAAGTAGGATCCTCGCTGAGCCTGATATGGGGCTGGATTCCAGGACACAGGAATCAGGACCTGAGCCACCCACTCACCCTCCCAGTATTTTTAAATACAAAAGTGCCATGCCTGATAGTCATAATTCACCTGAATTTCCATAAAACAATCCTAAGCAAATAAAGTTATTGCTTTTTATTCTTTTTTTTTTTTAATTTATTTATTTGACAGAGAAATCACAAGTAGGTAGAGGCAGGCAGAGAGGGAGGGGGAAGCAGGCCTTCCTGATGCAGGGCTCGATCCATGACCCTGAGATCATGACCTGAGCCGATGGCAGAGACTTAACCCACTGAGCCATCCAGGCGCCCCTTCATTTTATTTTATTACGTTTGTTTTATTTTATTTTAGTGATCTCTCTACCCAACTCAAACTCACCACCTGGATGAGTTGGGACTCAAACTCACCACCTGGAAATCAAGAGGTGCCTATGCTTCCAACCGAGCCAGCCAGGCACCCTTAAAGTTATTGCTTTGATTTGATTTATGTATTTTTAATTTTTAAAAAAGATTTATTTGAGAGAGAGCAAGCACATAGTTACACTTGAGCAGGGGGAGAGGAAGAGAGAGAGAATAAGCCTCCAGCAGACTCCCCAGGTAAGCCTGGACACCCATGCAGGGCTCAACCCCAGGACCCTGAGATCACAACCTGAACGGAAACCAAAAGCCAGACGATCAACCCACAGAACCATCCACGTGTCTGAAGTTATCACTTTTATTTATTTATTTATTTTTAAGATTTTATTTGTTTATTTGACAGATAGAGATCACAAGTAGGCAGATGAGAGAGAGAGAGAGAGAGAGGAGGAAGCAGGCTCCCTGCTGAGCAGAGAGCCCGATGCGGGGCTCCATCCTAGAACCCTGAGATCATGACCTGAGCTGAAGGCAAAGGCTTAACCCACTGAGCCACCCAGGCACCCCTGAAGTTATTGCTTTTAAAGCTGTAGAAACTCGCAAAGTTTAGACAGTGTCCATTCGAAGGAGTGGTGGGGGGGGACAGTACTGACCCGGGCCAGGGCGTGCTGCACAAAGGCTACCACATGCGGCAAAGGAGGCAATGCCCCAGATGCTGCAGACTGGGACTGTCCCTGTGGCCTGTGCCAGGACTTCCCCGGTCGGGCTCCATTAAAATTAAAAACCTTTGTGCATGAAAGGATACTATCAAAACAGGAGAAACAACCCACAGAATGGGAGGAGATAGTCACAAATCAGAAATCTGATGAAGAATCAATACCCATGATATATAAAGGACTCTTGTAACTCAATAGTAAAAACAAAAACAAGCCTCCCCGCAAAAACAAAAAACCCATTTAAAAAAACGGACGAAGGGGGCGCCTGGGTGGCTCAGTGGGTTAAGCCGCTGCCTTCGGCTCAGGTCATGATCTCAGGGTCCTGGGATCGAGTCCCACATCGGGCTCTCTGCTCAGCAGGGAGCCTGCTTCCCTCTCTCTCTCTCTGCCTGCCTCTCCGACTACTTGTGATTTCTCTCTGTCAAATAAATAAATAAAATCTTAAAAAAAAAAAAAAAAACGGATGAAGGACAAACAGACATTTCTCCAAGGGAGATATTCAAATGAACAAGAAGCACAGGCAAAATGGCCCTGAGTCCACAGAAAAATGCAAATCAAAGCCGCAAGGACACTCACTGGCATGGCGGGAGAGGAAAAGGCAGATAGCAAGTGTCCCGAGGGTGTGCAGCCTGGAACCCTCATCTGCTGCTGGCGGGGGTGGGAATGGTGCAGCCCCAGGGGAAACCAGTGTGGTAGTCCCTCAGCATGTTCAATGTAGAGTTCTGTATTGCTGGGTCACCTAATCCCAAGTGCACGCCCGAGAAGTAAAAACAGGTGCCCACACAAAAAGTTGTACGCCAACATTCATAGAATTATTCATGATAGCCACAGTGTGGACACCCAAATGCCCATCAGTGAATGAACGGATGACCAGTGTGGTCGGCCGTGCAACGGGACGCCTCGGGCAGTGAGAAAGAATGAGATTCCTCACACCCACCACAGCGTGGATGACTCCAGTGAACATGATGCTAAATGCAATACGCCAGACACAAAAGGAGAAACACAGTGTGCTTCCATCCATGGGGTACCTAGACAGGCACACTTACAGGACAGAAAACAGAAGAGAGTTACTGGGGCTGGGGGAAGGAGGAAGAAAGGAGTTATTGTTAACAGGGTCAGCGTTTCAGTTCGGATGATGAAAAAATTCTGGAAACAGATGGTGGTGATGGCTGCAAAACACTGTGACTGGCTTAAAGGCACTGAACTGGATACTAATTGTTAAAATGGTATATTTCATGTTATGTACATTTTACCAACATACTGAAATACGGTTTCTCACATCACGGTAGCAGAATCTGGAAAGTACAGTACCCCATTTTGCCGGCGAGGCTGTGGGAGCAGGCCTTCTCATATTTTGCTACTGGAAGAAAGCTGTCATTACCAAAAAAACATAAGTGTCCTTACCTTTTCTTTTTCTTTCTTTTTTTTTTTTTAAGATTTTATTTATTTATTTGACAGAGAGAAAGAGATCACAAGTAGGCAGAGGCAGGTGGGGGGGGGTGGTGGGCAGAGCAGGCTCCCCGCTGAGCAGAGAGCCTGACATGGGGTCTGGATCCCAGGACCCTGAGATCATGACCTGAGCCGAAGGCAGAGACTTTAACCCATTGAACCACCCAGGCACCCCAACCTTTTCTTTTTCTTTTTTTTTTTTTAAGATTTATTTATTTTACCACCCAGGTCTACTCACCCACTATTCCTTGCACAGGCTGAGTGACAGAGAGAGAGAGAGAGAGAGAGAGAGGCTGCGTGTGTGGATAGTTGGCGGACAGAGGAACAGGGAGAGAAGCAGACCTGCCACTGGTGGGGGTGGGGAGGAGCCTGCCTGGGGCATAACCCTGAGATCAGAAATCAAGCCAAAATCCTGAGTTGAATGCCCAACCCACTGAGCCACCTAGGCGCCCCCTGTGTCTTTACCATTAGCCTTAGCAATGCTAATTCCAGGAATTTACCTTGAAGGTACATCCTCAATATGAAAATACCTCTGACCTGGTTACTCATGGCAGCTTGTAATCACAAAATCCTGGAAACAATTTAGATGTTCATACAGAGAAGCGCAGTTGAATGAGAAATCCATCCACACAGCTCTGTGAACTGATGTGGAATGATTTCCAGGCTCTGTTGCTAAGCGAGGAAAGGGATGTGTGAAGAAGTATCTATAACGTGCTACCTTTGTGTACAAAAGAAGGGGAATTAAGAAAATAAACATTTGCCTCCTCACTGGAGTATAGAGAAGCCTAGGAAAGAAAACCCAAAGAGGACGGACATTGATTTCAGAAGGCAGTTGGCAGGACTTGAATGAAGAGAGAGAATTTGGGAGAAGCCATTTCTTTGAATAGACCTTTTTGTCCAGACCTGACTTTTGGAACTATGTTATCATTTTATGTATTTGAAAAAATAAAATAAAATCTTCAAGGATGGGAGAAAAATAAATCCCCAAATTTAATACAAACAGAAACAAATAAACCAAAGCATTCTTTCAAATGAATAACATAAACACACTCAAGGCTGAGAAAAAACAAAACCAGTAACTCAAGTAACTTTTTTTTTTTAAGATTTTTTTTATTTATTTGACAGACAGAGATCACAAGGAGGCAGAGAGGCAGGCAGAGAGAGAGAGAGGAGGAAGCAGGCTCCCTGCTGAGCAGAGAGCCCAACTCGGGGCTTGATCCCAGGACCCTGGGATTGTGACCTGAGCCGAAGGCAGAGGCTTTAACCCACTGAGCCACCCAGGTGCCCCCTCAAGTAACTTTTGAACGTAGTAATATTTGGAGCATAGGCCACCGGGCTAAAGACAAAAAGAATCTAAACAAATATTAAGTTCTAATTGGAACTGGTAGGCTCCCTCCTGCCCCCCCGCCACACCCCCCAAATACAGATGAAAAATTCTGAAGCTACTTTTTGGAATTCTGGCAAACTCAATCCACAAATAAAGGAAACCATGTCCCTCCGGACTGGAAAACGGGTTTACAAATACTGAGTGGGAGAACAAAGAATGAACCAGCAGGATTGGGTCGGGATTAAAGACGGTGTTGACTCGTGCATGTGTGCATCCTATCCGTTTCCCGGCTCCGTTCTGCAGGAGGTAACGATGCCACAGCTACGCTGAGTGCACAGCAGAGAAACCATACTGACCACCTTTCCTAAACACCTGAACACTGGAAGGCAGATACCTTTTCACGCTATGCAGAGAACAGAGCATCACTTCCGTGGTCCCCCCTGCCCAAAGCATGGACCCTGACATCAGGCTAAACATCAGACAGATCCAACTTGAGGGACAACAGTTAAATAAGGTCTGCGGGTTACTGTACTGTTTCCGTCTTATTTTCCTGATACTGGAAACTGGGCTGTGGACTCGTTAGAGAATTCACTGCTCTCGCCATAAAAAAGGTTGACCGCTTATCTAGGGGGTGGTCCCGAGCAGCCAATTAAACGCGCTGATGGACACAATTCAGGATAGAACAACGGATGAATACTGGCAAGGGTCATCCTTGAGGAGAGATCTCACTGGACAGGGTGGGTTCTAAGAAACCGCCAGCTCGGGTGCAGAACTAGGCTCCGCCAGGGTCCCCTGGGTTACTCAGAGGGGTTCCGCTCATGCAGGCGGGATCTGCAGGTGCCCAGGTTGCAGGAGAGCAGGGTTCTAACAAGGCCAGGGCGGCCGGCGCTCCCACACGGACCGGGGGGCCTTCCCGTTCCAGCTCCTGAGATTGGGCAGGTTAAAAAGGAAATTTGCTAACAGCCAACACAGAGCCCCAAACCCGAAGGGACTGCCGCCCACCGGGTCCCCGAGAGGATGCCAGACCCCGCCACCATGACCGGCACCGCCAAGGGCGAGCCCAAGGTCGGCGGGCAGGCGGCGGGGTCTCAGTCTGGCTGGTTTCGGCTCTGCTTTGTGACAGCACAGCTGGTTCTCAGGCTAAAAAAAAACCCGGTCTCTAAAAAGGTCACGAGGGACATACTGCATGGGGTGAAAAATTAAGGGTGTTTGTGATGTTTCTGCCCTGACACGCTGAGCCCGATGCGGGTTCCGTAGGAGAACATGGCGTCGCAGCCCGGCCGCCTTACCCCGAGGTACTAGTACGAAAATCATCCCCAAGGGCAGCCAGCCCGGTCTGGCACCGTCTGCAGCGTGGAAGCTGCTAACACCTCGGCCAGCTGCTGTGGCCTTCGCCTCAGGCCCTGGCCCTGAACCTGGGCTCTGAAGTTAGGTGTTGGCCCGCTGCTTGGGGTCTGCGGGGGCTTCTCCCAGGTGCGGAAGGCCGGGTGCGACGCCGCCGCGGGGGTGCGGTGCTCACACCTAAACAACTCTGTCGCTGGCCTCGGACCATCAACTCCAAACATGGGGAAACAAAATGGCGGCCGTGTCCCGGGCCGACGCCACATACGGGTTCCGCGGCACGCAGGACCTACAACTCCCAGAGTGCTCTGGGTCGAAAGTGAGGGGGCTGGGAGCGCGCTACCGTCCCTCGATGTGGCGCGAGGCTCTGTGCCCCGCCCCCTCCCGGCGGAAACCCTCTGGAATACGTGGCCTGCTACGGGCCGCTCACCCGCCCTTCTTCGCACTGGCCGAAGGGACTCGTAGTTCATTGGCAGCGGCGTTGACCCTCCCTCGGGTGTTAAGAAACTACAGTTCCCGATGTGACTTCGGCGCTTGCGCACAACGCCGCAGGGCGTACTACGGTTCCCGGCGGGCCCTGCGACGCGCGCGGGTGCGTGCTGACGCGCTTAGCTGGTCGTGCTGACGTGCAGCGTGGCCCAGGCGGGGTGCGAGTGGCGCAGTCGGAGCCCGCTGCGGCCCCTGAGGAAGCGAGGAGGCGTCGGTGTCGGCTGAGGCGGGCGGACCAGCGAGGCGAGGCGGCAGCTCCAGGCCCTGAGGGACTCGGGAGCTTGAGCAGCGGCAGCACCTCTCCCCCTCGGAGGCGGCGGGCGGAGGCGGCGGCGGCGGCGGCGGGTGAGAGGGTGAGGGAGCGCGCGAGCCGGGTGGGGGAGGGGCGGCGGCCCCCGGCGCGAGGCCAAAGCGCGCGGAGAACGGTCCAGGCCGCCGCGCGCACGCGCGCTCGCCGCACGCGGACGCCCTCGCCTGCCTGCCTCCCCTCCCCCTCTCGTCTTCCCTCGGTTCCTGTAGCGCGCGGGCTTTTACTGTTCTCCCCCTCCCCCATGGCAACGGCTCGCGCCGCCGACTGCTCTCGGGTTCGCGCGCGCTCGCGACGAGGAGGGGGGAGCGCGCGCCTCGGCTTCTCGCCTCCCCCACGCGTGCGGCCGAGGAGGCCCTCCCGCGGCTGCCCCTTCCGACATTTTCTCGGCGGGGAGGCGGCGGCGGCGGCGGGACTCTGTTCCTGGATCTCTTCCCCCGAGTCTCGCCGGCCTCTTGCTTCCCCGTCCCTCCCGCGGGCTTGCGGTCCGGCGCGGAGCCTCCCAGACTCCTGGGCGCCACGCAGCCGAAAATAGGCCTTGGCGGCCCCGCCGCTGCTGGGAGGCCTCGACTCGGTGCCCCGCGTATGGGGGCCCTTCAGACTCGTTACCGTTTGTCACGAACTGGTAGGGCGAGGAGAGCTCCAAATCTTGGTTTGGTTTTGTTTTCTTTTTTTTTGAAAGACGTTCGGCTCAGGTACGTAAAGGCAGAATGTGTGCTTTTCTTAATTTTTAAAAAAAATTTTCCACTTTTTATCGTCGTCTTGAAAGTTGTGCTAAAGCCGGGGAGGCCGTTGGAGCCCTTCTTTGGGGGAAGAAAGCGCTGGGCGCCGATGTAGGCCTTGGCACCCAGCTCTCCGGAGCCTTCGTCCGCACTCGCGGCTATCTAAGATGTCGTCTGTGCCAGGAATCGGGAAGAGCGTCTCGTTGCCTTTTAAGTGTGTGGTTTTAGGTCTCGTCTTGAGCTACTATTTCAGATGTGGGGTTCCCCCAGCGTCTACCTAGCTACCGAAATGCCCTCTTAGGAGCTTCCGTATTAGGTCCATTTTTCCCTCACACCCACGTCCTTGTTTCTGGTGCGTTTCTTGAGTGTCTCAGTATTGAATTTCCAGGTTGCCGTCTATCTCTTTGTTAGTTTGGCGTCGTGATTTTAACTTCCCAACAAAAATCCTGTTGCCTTGCTTTGCAGCTTATTTTTATTCTTTTGACTTCGGCCTGGGTGACTTGGATGCTCACAGCGTGGCACCCAGTTAAGGATGCCTGTTTTATAAAGTTAATTGGTTTGGGTGATTTCTGTGTGTGTGTTGGGGGGTGTTCCCCTTTGGTCTTAACCTTTTCGTGTTTTGAGGACTGCATCGGAAGCTGTGCGTTGTTTTTTTGGGGGGGTTCCCTAAAAGTTCTCCAGTTCCTTGTGTGTTTTTTTGTTTTTTTTTAAGATTTTATTTATTCATTTGACAGAGAGAAATCACAAGTAGTCGGAGAGGCAGGCAGAGAGAGAGAGAGACGGAAGCAGGCTCCCTGCTGAGCAGAGAGCCCGATGCGGGACACTATCCCAGGACCCCGAGATCATGACCCGAGCCGAAGGCAGCGGCTTAACCCACTGAGCCACCCAGGCACCCCAGTTCCTTGTGTTTTTAATACTCTTTTAGCAGCTACCAGTTTTCCCTTCTAAGGGAGTGGGAGGATTTTTGTGTGAGGTATGGAAGTGTGGGTGAGTAGTTAGGCTGTCAGAGCATCCCTTAAGGGGGGCAGAAATTTTAGGTGGGCTTTAGAGAGACAAAGAAGGACCTAGGTTTAGGGTGGGGAGGATTGGTAGTTGAGAAAGCAGAAGGGAAGGTTGGAAGGTACAGAAACTGATTTTTTTGTGTGTTGTAAAGAGATTTTTCTTTTTTTGTGCATTTCCATTTTCTTTTCATAGATTAAGCCTTATTTGTGACTGCTTTACCTTAGTGTAGTTTTCTCTTTGTTTTTAGCCCTCTTGAGTGCTACTGGGGTTGGGCAAGGATCCAGCCTTTAGAGTTTGGGGATAGAGGTACAAGCAGTTCTGGAATTGGGCAATTTTCCTTCCATTCAGTGTATCCCCGTACTTAAATTTTTGTTGTTGTTTGTTTTAGTATGTTTTTCCAGGTATTTGTATGGTGTTTTTTTATTCTGGAATTTTCAAAACATACCGTTTATTTTTTATCCAATTTTATCTCTTTTAATCTCTCCACTTGTTCCTTGGGGTAGTTTCCCCTCATATTTATGCTTTGTGAAGCTGTCTACAACAGGATGAGATCGGGGAAGAAACAAAGTGTATACAGTAGGGAAAAGGAATAGAGTATGTGTGAATAAGAAATGTAACCAGAAGAATGGGGGCTTGAGGGCTCATTCTGAGCCATGCTGGAGGTTGGGACAGGTTGAAAGGAGAGAACGTGGTAGAAGGTGTGGAGATGAAATGAAGAGGGATAAGGCAAGGCTGGAAGAGAAACTCTAGGAAGTGAGTGAGATACAGGGGTTGATAGGGAAAGCTGACATTTGTTAGTGAAGGGGGAGTATAAAGAGTGGGGGGGGCTTCTGAGTAAGTTTAGGGCAAGGAATGTAGACAGTATGGGAACAGTTGGAGCAGAGAAGGCTGATTTGATGTATTCAGAGCATTGAGTTAAAAACAGGTGATGTTTAAGAGGAGCTAATGAGACTTGGGTGAGCTGCAAATCATGTAAGAAATCTTGTTGGGAAGGAAATCAAAGGAATAAGATACAGGTGGGTTAGTGGATAGGCGCTTGTAAATAGTTGGGATCCAAGAAATGACCCCTTCCTTCTGGGAGGTAAAGTACAAGAAGATTATGTATTCAAGGTTCATGTGTTTCTGATACGCATACTGGCCTTTTCTTTAGCGTGAGGCTGTACAGGACACTTGGTTTATATGAGGAGCCAGTCAGTCCACCTGGTCAGGTACATAGGGGTCGTTCAGTCTGTTTTGTTTTCATAATAGGGTAGTCTGAAATTCTCAGGTCTGCTCTTAGAAGAATCTTTGAACTTGGACCGTGGGCCTTAGTTGCCACAGATCTGTGGTGGTGGTTTGGAGGCCTCAGACACCAGATGTTAGGGATTAGATTAGTTGGTGGAGACATCTCTTGTACTTATTGGGGCTGGAGAATAAAGAGGTGATGTGGAGAAATTTGAGAGAAGCAGGTTTCTTGTTTCCTTAGTGTGGAAAAGAAGAACATTTAGGTGCAAATAGAAATGGAAATAGCTCTTGCCCTTTGGGGGAAAAGGCTGTAAGAGCTGGGCTGTGATTTTAATGGAGAGTATGGGAAGGGTGAGGAAGGGTTTTTGTTAGACCAGGAAGATTATGCAGTTAAAGGAGGTTTAGCGTGGAGATTCATGCTGAAATAGGGATGAAGGAGTACAAGGATTTGGGTGGTGGTAAGTGGTTAGTTTGGGGTCAGGGGCCTGACCCGTGTTATCCCGCTCCCCCTCAGGAGCGGTGGTGCCCCCCCGGGCACGGGGCCATGTACAACGGGATCGGGCTGCCGACGCCCCGGGGCAGCGGCACCAACGGCTACGTCCAGCGCAACCTGTCCCTGGTGCGGGGCCGCCGGGGTGAGCGGCCTGACTACAAGGGAGAGGAGGAACTGCGGCGCCTGGAGGCTGCCCTGGTGAAGCGGCCTAATCCTGACATCCTGGACCACGAGCGCAAGCGGCGCGTGGAGCTGCGATGCCTCGAGCTGGAGGAGATGATGGAAG
Organism: Mustela nigripes; assembly: GCF_022355385.1. Classification (NCBI taxonomy): domain Eukaryota; kingdom Metazoa; phylum Chordata; class Mammalia; order Carnivora; family Mustelidae; genus Mustela; species Mustela nigripes. The sequence goes on from NC_081567.1 coordinate 37,016,318, forward strand.
AGCAGGGGTGAGGGGAGGGCTGGGGGAGAGCCAAGCACTGAGTGAGTGCAGAGCTGGGGGAAATTAGATGGGATGTAGGGAGTTTAGGGTTGGTTGAAAAGAGGCCTGTAGAGGAGTTCAACGGAGGGGAGGAGATAAAGGAGCTAGTGAATGGAAAGGAGTTAAGGGACAGCTCAGGGTGGGAGATGAGGAAACTGTGACAAGAGGAAGCCTCAGGGAGTATGAGTTATTTAGGTGGAGGCACATGGGAAAAGAGGGAAGTTGGAGAGAGACAAAAAATGTGCTTTAAGGGGAGAGGTGGGGAAGCAGGTACCAGGGAGGATAAGAGTTGAGGTATAAGCTCTGACAGGTGTTGTCATTGGTAGAGAAGAGGAAGGTAAATGGATTTAAGGATTGAGGCCTTGGAACGTACTGAAGGCAGGGAAACAGGAACTGGAATAATACCTGGATAAGAGGAGATCATGGGTTGAGTAGGGAAGTGAAATTTTGGAAAGGGTGTGTAGTCAGGCAGAAAACCTTTTAGAGCAGTGGTTTTCAAACTTGAGCAGTGGCACCCTTTTTACACAATGTACTTTTGGAATCTCAGGAAATACCTGTTGTTGAAGTTGGGGAGGAGAACCTAGAACTTGCTTAACTTTTCTCTTTTGGCCCCTGGAGTGTGGCATGTTTAAAATCCACTGTTCTAGAGGCTACAGTCAGTGGACAGAAGAAAGATAACAGGAAAAGATCAGAAAGATTTTAAGAGAAAGGCCCTTTGGGTGACAGTGAGTGAAAAGTTTTATGTGTGCATGGAAAGGGAAGGGATCCTCCTGGGAATGAGGAAGCTGTAAACCTGGGACTGGGGAAAGTGCTTAGTCCAGCTTTAACCCTGAAGGGATTTGTTCTTTAGGTACGAGGAACAGCAAATTCAGGAAAAAGTGGCTACTTTTCGACTCATGTTGCTGGAGAAGGATGTGAACCCTGGGGGCAAGGAAGAGACCCCAGGACAGCGGCCAGCGTGAGTCTTTTCACTGTCTCTTACTTCCTCTGGACGCCAAGTAGTTCTTTATATTATCCTCCTTATCTTGTCCTTTTCCCCTGCCCTCATCTTCTTTTTCCAGTCCCATTGGACTGCCTACAGTTGTGTGAATATCACTCTGCTCTTTGCTAACTCCTTCTGACCTTTGCCTTATTTTTCCCATAGGGTAACTGAGACTCACCAGTTGGCCGAACTGAATGAAAAGAAAAATGAGCGACTCCGTGCTGCCTTTGGCATCAGTGATTCCTATGTGGATGGCAGCTCTTTTGATCCTCAGCGTCGTGCTCGAGAAGCTAAACAACCAGCTCCAGAGCCCCCTAAACCTTACAGGTACTTAAGGCCAAGACACCCATGCCAACTCCTTTTCTTGATTCTGAGTACTCTGGTTTTTGTTTTTGTGGGGTTTTTTGGACTGCTTATTATCAAACTGTTGAGATTCTGTTGTTTTGAAGTTGAAATATTTAAAATTTGTCGTAGCACTTAACCCTGCTTCATTTCATCTTTCCCCAAGCCTTGTCCGGGAGTCCAGCAGTTCCCGCTCACCAACCCCAAAGCAAAAGAAGAAAAAGAAGAAGAAAGATAGAGGACGGTAAGTTAGTTGGGAAGTTACTCTAATAGCCAGAGAACCAATCCTGTCGTTTTCTTTCTCTTTCTGGAAATGGAGAAGCAGGTGAGAGTTGTCACAGAAATCCGGGAAGATGGGCGGGTGCCTGGGTGGCTCAGAGGGTTGGGCCTCTGCCTTCGGCTCAGGTCATGATCCTGGGGTCCTGGGATCAAGCCCCGCATCAGGCTCTCTGCTCAGTGGGTAGCCTGTTTCCCCCTCTCTCTCTCTCTGCCTGCCTCTCTGCCTACTTGTGATATCTCTCTCTCTCTCTGTCAAATAATATCTTTAAAAAGAATCAGGGAAGATGGAGTTTCCATTCTGATTTCAGTTGGGGAATGAATATGTATGTTTCTTCAGTGGGGAAAGGTTGATTCTGCATTTTTGTCAACTAAGAGTTAACCAGCAATATTTTAAATTGTATTTTCTTTTTTATTTTGAGATTTGTTGCTTTATGCTAGAGATACACTTCTTGGAGAGTAAATAAGTCTGAGAAACTGGTGTGCCTTTTATTTTAAAAAGCCTCCTTTTGGGGGTAATTGTAAGTGGGAGGGTGAGGGAAGGAGCTGAGCAGAATGACTTTGTTTTTAAACCCATCTTTAGCAGGTCAGAGAGCAGCTCTCCTCGACGGGAGAGGAAGAAGAGCTCTAAGAAGAAGAAGCACAGGTATGAGGTGGGAGTATGTGGAGTGATTGTGGAGAAGCTTGATGAGTCCAGACAGAGGTATTGGTTCATTTTTTTTTTCTTTTCTTTTCTCTTCCCCTTCTGACAGGTCAGAGTCTGAATCCAAAAAACGGAAGCATAGGTAAGAGTTTTTTGGGGCATAAGGGGCATAGTGGCGTATGGAATGGTGAGCCCCATTGGCATTGCCTGTTCTCCAAGAGGTTTCTTGGAATTTAGCTCAATTTTTTGATCTTGCACTGATAAAATTTCGCTGATTCTTCCCATTTTTATTTTGGTTTTATTGTAAAATGATTATTTTTAATAATCTCACTTATATTGTCAGGTCTCCCACTCCAAAGAGCAAACGTAAATCTAAGGACAAGAAGAGGAAGCGGTGAGTGAATTTGTGTGGATTAGAGGGTAGTTAATTGGCCTAGCAAGTATGTAAAGGCTACCTGGTGGGGGATAGAGAAGAATTAATTATGCCATTGACTGATGGTGGAGGGTTGAGAGATGGATGAGGAGAATCCAGTACAAGTGTGACAGTGAGTTGTGACCTTCCTTCAGGTCTCGAAGTACAACACCAGCCCCCAAGAGCCGCCGGGCCCACCGTTCAACATCTGCTGACTCTGCTTCCTCTTCTGATACTTCCCGCAGTAGGTAAGGGGTGGTCCAGGAGGAAGGGAGGGAGAGGGACTTGTGGGTTAATCAATTTAATATTTATTGAGCGCCCACGGTGTGCTAGGCGCTGCACAGACCATTCGGAAGACACGGTCCCTGCCCTCTAGGAGCTGACAGGCTAAAGCAACAGGATGGACAGACATATACATTTCCCCTTCTCTTTTTTTTTTTTGTTTTTGTTTTTGTTTATTTTGTTATTTTTTGTTTTGTTCTGATGTATATGGACTGCCAGAATAGGGGGGGTGGTGGTTTGTTCGTGGTGTCTGGGGGAGGAAGGAATCCTTACCCTGGCTTCCTTAATCGGGGAAGGCTTCCTGAAGGAGGTGGGCTCAGAGGTGAGTTGTGAATGAAGTGGGTAGGGAATGGGCAGGGTGGAGGGTTTGGGGAGGTTGGGGGAGGTGAATAAAGGGGTAGAGGGAGAATGTTTTTTGGGGAACCGTTTTAGGAAGAAAAAGACAAAAGTGAATTGGACTTGAATTTCCATATGAGTGATTTGAGTGATGTGTGTAAGAGAAGGCTTTTTGGAAGAGGGTTTGTACAGTCAGGAAAGGTGGATGGGAGCTGGGGAGGGGGTATTTTGTTCTCCCCTGAGCTGATTTCCTTCCTCTTCCCTGCCCTCAATTACCTTCCTCAGGTCTCGAAGTGCAGCAGCAAAAACCCATACAACTGCCTTGACTGGGCGAAGTCCTTCCCCCGTTTCAGGGCGGCGAGGGGAGGGAGATGCACCTTCTAAGGAACCAGGTACCACCAACACAGGGCAGCCTGGCAGCCCGGAGCCCTCTACAAAGCAGCCTAGCAGTCCGCATGAAGACAAAGACAAGGAGGTATGTTAGTGAGTTGGTGGATGTTTATTGGGTTGTAGGTTTAGGATGGGTGTGTGAAGTGAAGTTTTTGAAAATGAATTTAGTTCTCTTTTGTGCATTTCTCATCAAGTTCTTTTTTGCATCTGCACATTCTTTAAAGTTAACGTTTTTCAAACCTAAGTGGTTATTAATAGGTTTTACATCAGCATTTTTTTTTTTTTTTTTTTACAATTTATGTACAGTTTGGGCAATTTTATTTTTTTTTTTAATTTAGCCTTATTCCTTGAGATCTATCTAGTTTTTTATTTTGCTAAATGCTGCTTGTAGTTAACTAAGAGTTTTCAACCTCCTGGCTTGCTGCCTGCAGTTTGAAAACACTACTACATTTGTCTTTTCAGTACCTACCATTCTGTGGTTATTCTCATTGAGCCTTAGTCACGATGTTTTCTTGCTATTACATAAATTGCTCTTTGCTAAATTCTTTTTTGTTCATTTTCCATGTCATCCACAGTTAGGTTTCTAAACAAGGTGGATCACCAGAAAAATTTGTTTTATGTTTAAAAGTGTTTATAACTTAGTCTTCTGTCTGTTTTCTGTAGTTCATTGTCTTACTTACATATATCTTGTTCTTACATAAATTTTGTTCTCAAGTCTTTGCCTTTGTTCTTTATTTTAGCATTCTTTTTCAAGGGTGAAATCAGATGCCTCCTGCTTTGGGAAACCGTTTTGTTTCTCCATTTTAAAAAAGTGCCTTTGTGTGTGTGTGTTTCCATAGCATTTTGTTATGGTTGTTACACAGTGTCATGCATTAGTTGTTTTTATTGTGGTTTTTTTGTAGGTAATAAGACTTAAAGTGACAGCTTGTCCATACTTTTGTGTTATCTTCACTGTCTTTTTATATGATCTTCTATTAATGAATGATGGCCTGTGGTGAGGAAAGGGACCACCTGGTGTAATAAGGATGTGTAGAGAAAAATTTCACTGGGAAGGACATTGTGCTTTTACAGGTGATACGAAGTTTTGGTGCTTACATTCCTATCCGTACTTTTTTTTCCACTCTTAGAAATCTGCAGTTCGACTTAGCCCCTCTCCGGAAAGGAGCAGCACAGGCCCAGAACCACCTGCTCCCACTCTGCTCCTTGCTGAGCAACATGGCGGCTCCCCACAACCCCTTGAAACAACCACCTTAAGTCAGGAGCCAGTGAACCCCCCATCTGAGGCTTCCCCACCCAGGGGCCGTTCACTACCTAAGTCTCCTGAGAAACCAGCCCAGTCTTCTTCAGAGAGCTGTCCACCATCCCCTCAACCTACCAAAGTTTCTCGACATGCGAGCTCTTCCCCTGAAAGTCCTAAACCTGCACCAGCTCCTGGGTCCCGCCGAGAGATTTCTTCTTCTCCCGCATCCAAGAGTCGCTCACATGGCCGGGCAAAGCGGGATAAATCACATTCTCATACTCCTTCTCGAAGGGTGGCAAGGTCCCGTAGCCCTACCACTACTAAGAGGGGACGCTCTCGGTCTCGAACCCCTACCAAGAGAGGTCATTCTCGGTCCCGATCCCCTCAGTGGCGTAGGTCCCGGTCTGCACAGAGGTGGGGACGATCCAGAAGCCCCCAGCGACGTGGGCGCTCTAGGTCTCCTCAGCGACTAGGCTGGTCTAGAAGCAGAAATACCCAGAGAAGAGGCAGGTCTAGATCAGCAAGGCGAGGCAGGTCACACTCTAGATCCCCAGCCACTAGGGGCAGATCTCGTTCTAGAACGCCAGCCCGTCGGGCCAGGTCTCGTTCTAGAACACCTGCCAGGCGGAGATCGCGATCCAGAACACCTGTCAGGCGTAGGTCTCGCTCTAGAACACCAGCCCGGCGGGGTAGGTCTCGCTCTAGAACACCTGCTAGGCGCAGATCTAGGACCCGATCACCAGTACGACGGAGGTCTCGTAGCAGATCACCAGCCAGGAGAAGTGCCAGGTCACGTTCTAGAACCCCAGCAAGACGTGGGCGGTCACGCTCTAGAACCCCAGCCAGAAGAGGGAGATCGCGGTCTAGAACACCTGCAAGACGAGGTCGGTCTCGGTCTAGGACACCGGCAAGACGAGGACGGTCTCGGTCTAGGACACCTGCAAGACGAAGATCTCGTAGTAGAAGTGTGGTTAGACGGGGAAGATCTCACTCTAGAACGCCACAAAGAAGAGGCAGATCTGGTTCATCTTCAGAGCGGAAGAACAAATCCAGAACGTCACAGAGAAGGAGCAGGTCTAACTCAAGCCCTGAAATGAAAAAATCTCGCATTTCTTCAAGGCGGAGTAGGTCTCTCTCTTCACCACGGTCCAAAGCAAAATCTCGCTTGTCTTTGAGGCGAAGCCTTTCAGGGTCCTCTCCATGTCCTAAACAGAAGTCTCAGACACCACCAAGGCGCAGTCGCTCTGGATCATCCCAACCAAAAGCTAAATCTAGAACGCCACCAAGGCGAAGTCGTTCTGGTTCTTCTCCTCCTTCTAATCAGAAATCTAAAACACCATCAAGACAAAGTTGTTCCAGTTCATCTCCTCAACCTAAAGTAAAGTCTGGAACACCACCAAGGCAAGGGTCTGTAACAAGTCCCCAGGCAAATGAACAATCTGTAACACCACAAATACAGAGCCGTTCAGAATCATCACCTGACCCTGAGGTGAAATCTGCAACCCCTTCGAGACTTAGCTGTTCTGGGTCCTCTCCTCCTAGAGTGAAATCTAGCACATCTCCAAGACGGAGCCGATCTGGGTCATCATCTCCACAACCCAAAGTGAAGGCAGTCATGTCACCCGTACTAAGCCATTCTGGCTCCTCTTCTCCAAGTCCTAGCAGGGTGACATCTAAAACACCTCCAAGGCAAAGCAGATCAGAGTCTCCTTGCTCCAAGGTGGAAGCTAGATTGTTGGAAAGACACAGCCGTTCTAGGTCCTCCTCACCAGATACCAAAGTGAAACCTGGAACGCCACCAAGACAAAGTCACTCAGGGTCTACTTCGCCATACCCTAAGTCCAAGCCCCAAACTCCATCGGGGCACAATATTTGTGGATCAAAGTCCCCATGTTCCCAAGAGAAATTGAAAGACTTAACAGCACAAAGTTCTGGATCCTTCTCTCTGTGTCCAGGAGTAAAGGCTAACACACCACCAGGAGAGCTGTATTTTGCTGCTGCCTCTTTGCAACAGAAAGGACAATCTCAAACTTCACCAGACCCTAGGTCTGATACTTCAAGTCCCGAAATGAAACAGAGTCACTCTGAGTTTCCATCTGTGCAGAGCAAATCTCAGACACCTCTTAAAGGTGGCCGGTCCAGGTCCTCATCTCCAGTCACTGAGCCGGCCCCCAGATCTCCGGCAAAACAAGAAGGAAGTGAATTGTCAAGTCCTAGGCTAAAATCTGGAATGTCTCCTGAGCAGAGCAAGTCAGAGTCTGACTCTTCCCCATATCCTGCAGTGGACTCTAAATCTCTTGTGGGGCAGAGTAGATTGGAGCCTTCTGAATCGAAAGAGAAAACAGTCTTACTCCTTCAGGAGGAGATGACTGCGTCCTCTCCTAGACCAAGAGACAAATCGAGTCCTCTTCCAGTGCAGGACAAGCCTGATTCCTCACCAGTACTCAGAGAGATGCCTAAAACCCCATCAAGGGAAAGAGGTGGTGGTGTTGGATCATCTCCAGATCCAAAAGACCAAAGTGTGTTAGCTAAGCCAGGCCAAGATGAAGAGTTAATGGAGGTGGTAGAGAAATCGGAAGAATCCTCAAAGCAGGTCCTCTCCCATCTGTCTCCAGAACTTAAAGAAGTGGCTGGCAGTAACTTTGAATCGTCTCCTGAAATAGAAGAAAGACCCACTATGTCGCTGACTCTTGACCAAAGCCAGTCGCAGACTTCCTTGGAAGTAGAAGGCCCTGTAGTGCCCTCAACTTGGAGTGGGCCACATTTTTCTCCAGAACATAAAGAACTGTCTAACTCTCCCCCAAGGGAGAATAGTTCTGGATCACCTTTAGAATTTAGAAACTCGGGTGCTGTTGCAGAAATGAATACTGGGTTTTCTCCTGAAGTCAAAGAAGATTTGAATGGATCTTTTCCTAATCAACTGGAGACTGATCCATTTGTAGACCTTAAAGAACAATCTACAAGGTCTTCTAGACGCAGCAGTTCTGAGTTATCCCCTGATGCAGTGGAAAAAGCGGGAATGTCTTCGAATCAGAGTGTTTCCTCACCAGTACTTGATGCAGTACCCAGAACACCGTCTCGGGAAAGAAGTAGCTCTGCCTCTCCTGAGCTGAAAGATGGCTTACCCAGAACCCCTTCACGGAGAAGCAGGTCTGGGTCTTCTCCAGGACTTAGAGATGGGTCTGGGACTCCCTCAAGACATAGCTTGTCTGGGTCCTCTCCTGGAATGAAAGATATACCTAGAACACCATCCAGGGGGAGAAGCGAATGTGATTCTTCTCCAGAACCAAAAGCTTTGCCTCAGACTCCTAGACCAAGGAGTCGTTCACCATCGTCCCCAGAGCTCAACAACAAGTGTCTCACCCCCCAGAGAGAGAGAAGTGGATCAGAATCCTCAGTTGAACAGAAGACTGTAGCTAGGACTCCGCTTGGTCAGAGAAGTCGATCTGGATCTTCTCAAGAACTTGATGGGAAACCAGGTGCATCCCCTCAAGAAAGAAGTGAGTCAGACTCCTCTCCAGATTCTAAAGCTAAGATACGAGTGCCTCTCAGAGAGAGGAGTCGCTCTGGATCATCTCCAGAAGTTGAGAGCAAATCGCGACCTTCTCCTCGGCGTAGTAGATCTGGCTCATCTCCTGAAGTTAAAGATAAGCCAAGAGCAGCACCCAGGGCACAGAGTGGTTCTGATTCCTCTCCTGAACCCAAGGCTCCTGCTCTTCGGGCTCTTCCCAGACGAAGCAGATCGGGTTCATCAAGCAAAGGCAGAGGCCCTTCTCCTGAAGGAAGCAGCAGTTCAGAGTCATCTCCAGAACACCCACCCAAATCCAGAACTGCTAGAAGAAGCTCTAGGTCCTCCCCAGAGCCCAAGACCAAGTCCCGTACTCCACCTCGCCGTCGCAGCTCTCGATCATCTCCTGAGCTGACCAGGAAGGCCAGACTTTCTCGTAGAAGCCGCTCTGCGTCGTCCTCACCAGAGACCCGTTCTAGAACTCCCCCAAGACGCCGAAGAAGTCCTTCAGTGTCTTCCCCAGAGCCAGCTGAAAAGTCGAGATCCTCACGCCGCCGGCGCTCAGCTTCATCCCCACGTGCTAAGACAACCTCACGGAGAGGCCGTTCTCCTTCGCCAAAGCCTCGTGGGCTCCAGAGATCCCGTTCCCGCTCAAGGAGGGAGAAAACCAGAACGACTCGACGTCGAGATAGATCTGGATCTTCTCAGTCAACCTCTCGGAGAAGACAGCGGAGCCGGTCAAGGTCTCGGGTCACTCGTCGGAGGAGGGGAGGCTCTGGTTACCACTCAAGGTCTCCTGCCCGGCAGGAGAGTTCCCGAACTTCTTCCCGACGCCGAAGAGGCCGTTCTCGGACACCCCCAACCAGTCGGAAGCGGTCCCGCTCACGCACTTCACCAGCCCCATGGAAACGTTCAAGATCTCGGGCCTCTCCTGCCACTCACCGGCGATCCCGCTCCAGAACACCTCTGGTCAGCCGCCGTCGGTCCAGGTCTCGAACCTCACCAGTCAGTCGGAGACGATCAAGGTCCAGGACATCAGTGACTCGACGAAGATCTCGATCCAGAGCATCCCCAGTGAGTCGAAGACGATCCAGGTCTAGAACGCCACCCGTAACCCGCCGTCGTTCGAGGTCCAGAACACCGACACGCCGGCGCTCCCGTTCTAGAACTCCACCAGTGACCCGAAGAAGGTCTAGATCTAGGACTCCACCAGTAACCAGGAGGCGATCACGAAGCAGAACATCTATTACTCGCAGAAGGTCGAGATCTAGAACATCCCCAGTTACTCGTAGGAGATCTAGATCTCGCACGTCTCCAGTAAATCGCAGGAGGTCCCGCTCTCGAACCTCTCCAGTGACACGCCGCCGATCTCGATCCCGAACGCCTCCAGCTATTCGGCGCCGCTCTAGGTCTCGGACCCCACTGTTGCCACGCAAACGTTCTCGAAGTCGCTCTCCACTTGCCATTCGCCGCCGTTCTAGGTCCCGTACTCCACGAACAACTCGGGGCAAACGGTCCTTAACAAGATCTCCTCCTGCCATCCGAAGGCGTTCTGCATCTGGAAGTAGTTCTGACCGTTCACGTTCTGCTAGTCCTCCAGCAACAAGGAATCATTCTGGTTCTCGGACACCTCCAGTAGCACTCAATAGCTCCAGAATGAGCTGCTTTAGTCGTCCTAGCATGTCACCAACACCTCTGGACCGCTGTCGATCACCTGGAATGCTTGAACCACTTGGCAGCTCTAGAACACCCATGTCTGTCCTGCAGCAGCCTGGTGGCTCTATGATGGATGGTCCAGGTCCCCGAATTCCTGATCACCCAAGAACATCTGTGCCAGAGAATCATGCACAGTCAAGAATTGCACTTGCCCTGACAGCCATCAGTCTTGGCACTGCTCGGCCGCCTCCATCCATGTCTGCTGCTGGCCTTGCTGCAAGAATGTCCCAGGTTCCAGCTCCAGTGCCTCTTATGAGTCTCAGAACGGCCCCAGCTGCTAGCCTTGCCAGTAGGATTCCTGCAGCCTCTGCAGCAGCCATGAACCTGGCCAGCGCCAGGACACCTGCCATACCAGCGGCAGTGAATCTGGCTGACTCAAGAACACCAGCTGCAGCAGCAGCCATGAACTTGGCCAGTCCCAGAACAGCAGTGGCACCTTCTGCTGTGAACCTTGCTGACCCTCGCACCCCTACAGCCCCAGCTGTGAACCTAGCAGGAGCCAGAACCCCAGCTGCCTTGGCGGCTTTGAGTCTCACCAGTTCTGGCACACCCCCAACTGCTGCAAACTATCCCTCCAGCTCCAGAACACCCCAGGCTGCAGCCCCTGCAAACCTGGTGGGTCCTAGATCTGCACATGCCACAACTCCTGTGAATATTGCCAGCTCAAGAACCCCTCCTGCCTTGGCACCTGCAAGCCTCACCAGTGCTAGAATGGCTCCAGCCTTGTCTGGTGCAAACCTTACCAGCCCCAGGGTGCCCCTGTCTGCCTACGAGCGTGTTAGTGGCAGAACCTCACCACCACTTCTCGACAGAGCCAGATCCAGAACCCCGCCAGGAGGCCCAGGCTCCAGAACCCCACCATCTGCCCTGAGCCAGTCTAGAATGACCTCTGAGCGGGCTCCCTCTCCTGCCTCTAGGATGGTCCAGGCTCCCTCACAGTGTGTTCTCCCTCCAGCTCAGGATAGAGCTAGGTCCCCTGTGCCATCTGCTTTTTCTGACCAGTCCCGAGCTTTGCTTGCCCAGACCACCCCTGTAGCAGGGTCTCAGTCCCTTTCCTCTGGGACAGTGGCCAAGACCACGTCCTCTGGTGACCACAACGGCATGCTCTCTGGCCCTGTCCCTGGGATGTCCCATCCTGAGGGTGGGGAACCACCTGCCTCCACTGGGGCCCAGCAGCCTTCTGCACTGGCCGCCCTGCAGCCGGCAAAGGAGCGGCGGAGTTCCTCCTCCTCCTCCTCCTCCAGCTCCTCTTCATCATCGTCATCATCGTCGTCCTCTTCCTCCTCCTCCTCTTCTGGTTCCAGTTCCAGCGACTCAGAGGGCTCTAGCCTTCCTGCTCAACCTGAGGTAGCACTGAAGAGGTGAGGGGCTGGGCTCTCAGAACTGTTTCTATGGGGCAGGTTTTGGGGGTGCTTGGTTGGGGGGAGGGAGAAGCCCCATCCAGAGATTTTCTGCTCTTCGAAGGAGGTGTGGGGACCTTGACCCTTAAGCCGGGGGTAGAAGAGAATGCGGGGGTGGGGGCAGTGGGAGGGGGAGGAGGAGCGGGTCAGATAAAAGTCTCCAAAGGTTCATTCTCTAGAGGATAATGATGAGTTTTCCGTCTCTACAGAGGACAGAACTAGAGGAAATGGACTTAATTTTACAGCAGGAGGGATGGCAGTTAGACCTCAAGAGGAACTCCCTGGGCTGGAAGGATCTTCAGAGGTCATCCCGTCCCTCTCCCTGCCTCCAGGCAGGACGGCCCCTCCCCCAGCCAACCCGCGCACACGCAGGGGCCTCCCCAGACTGTGGCTCTCCGTGGAAGGAGACCACCCTGCTCGACTTCCACACCTGAGCCCAGGGGCCTTATTCCTCCATCAGGGACATTCTTGAGGTTTAGCCTTGATCCCTTGTGCTGCGGGCCCCAGCCTGTTGCTTGTGTTAGCAGAGGTTGGGTCAGCTCGGGGCCACTGCTCTCCAGAGAACACACTCACTGGCTCTCAGCTTGGACAGCGCGCAGGGCCTCTCTGCGGCACCCCTCCCCCACTGCCGTTCCTCCAGGCCAAGGAAGGTAGGGTTGGGGCTGGGGCGGCTTGTCTCCTTGTGACACTCTGCTTCTCCCGCAGGGTGCCCAGCCCCGCCCCAGCTCCAAAGGAGGCTGCTCGAGAGGGACGTCCTCAGGAGCCGACCCCAGCCAAGCGGAAGAGGCGCTCTAGTAGCTCCAGTTCCAGCTCCTCCTCCTCTTCCTCCTCTTCCTCTTCCTCTTCCTCTTCCTCCTCCTCCTCTTCCTCCTCCTCCTCTTCTTCCTCTTCTTCCTCCTCTTCTACTTCCTCCCCCTCCCCTGCTAAGCCTGGCCCTCAGGTCTTGCCCAAACCTGCAAGCCCCAAGAAGCCGCCCCCTGGCGAGCAGAGGTGAGTGCTGCCCGGCTTGAGATGGAAGGGGTGGGGTGAGACCCTGGGTGTGCAGTCCCCGCCGGGAGTCTCAGGCGGACTGTGGTGTCTGGTTCTGTGGGAGGAGTTGGGCTCTCCTCTCCCCGCAACCTTCGTGGTGCCCTGCTGTGGCGAAAGGCTGCACCATCCGAGTGGGTGCTCTGGTCCGAATCGTGGAGTCCTAGGTTCCGTCCTCTCCCCACCCCTGACATGCTGCCTGCTCCCTGCTCTGAGGTCCCAGGGATACTAGCTTTTAAATCTCCCCGTTGCTACTGCCAGGGCTCCAGTCTGGCCACCGTCGTCATCTCCCGACTCTGTCCACAGCCTCTTCCCTGTCTCCCTGCCTCCACGCCATTCTCTTCCACACGTAGCCAGAGGGATCTTTCTAAAACGCACATCTGGTTACTTCCCTCCACTCCACAAATCCTTCCGGGACGCCCTGTGGCCTGCAGGATAAAGCCCCACCTCTGCGGGAATGGCGTGTGAGGCTCTTCACCAACTGGCCTTGCCTGCCCTGTGTTCTCCTCTCCTGCCCGCCCCCACACATGCCCTGTGCTCCAGCCACACCCAGCGCCTTGCAGTCTAAGGAGAACCCCATGCCTTTGGACATGCTGTTCCTTCTGCCTGGAATTCCCTTGTCCGCCTGGTGAACTCCTCGTTCTGCAAGACTCCGCTCAAACAGCACCTTCGAGAAGACTACCCTGCCCCACATCCCCTCCCCCTGGGTCCCTAGCCCCATGTACATCGGTCCTTGTGGGGCTGCTTCCCATACACGGGGCCAAGTGGGCCTCCCTTGGCCTTCCTCCACCACCAGACCGAGCCCCTCCAAGGGCAGGGACTCTTTATCTGTGCCTCCCCCGCTGCACCCCGTGCCCTGCCCACTGGGGCACTCGGTGGATGGTGTGCGGGCGGATGGGTGAGTGAGCAGACAAAGGTGGGTCTGAGGCTGGCCCTGTGTGGTATGAGGTTTGGTGGTCAGGACCTGGGGGGTGGTCCTGAGTGCCAGCTGGTGGCTTTGGAAGACTGTGGTGCTATGGGGACTTACTCTGCTCCCCAGGTCCCGTAGCCCCCGGAAGCCAATAGACTCCCTCCGAGACTCTCGGTCCCTCAGCTACTCACCTGCGGAGCGCCGCCGCCCCTCACCCCAACCCTCGCCACGGGACCAGCAGAGGTAGGGCCTCCCGTCAGACCAGCGCGGCCCTGTGAAGAGTTTCAAGGCCCAAAGGTGCCAGAGGTTGGTGTTGCCTCACGCGCGGTCTGATGTCATTCCTGTGTTGTTGCAGCAGCAGCGAGCGGGGTTCCCGCAGAGGCCAGCGTGGGGACAGCCGCTCCCCGGGCCACAAGCGCAGGAGGGAGACGCCCAGCCCCCGTCCCGTGCGGCACCGCTCCTCCAGGTGTGTCCTCCTGGCGTCCAGGGCCAGGTCCCCTTCTGTGTGCCCCCGTGTTGCTGGCTGATCTCGGCACTGACTGTCCTCTTTTCTGTTGCAGGTCTCCTTGAATCTTTTTGGGGGGGATTCCACCACACCCTAAGTTCTGGAGCTGCAGGGAGTGTCCCCTTTCCCCAGCAGAGCCATGGGGAGGGGTCCTTGTCTGCCCCCCTTTGAACCCTGGCAGCATCTTGGGGGAGGGCTCTCTCTTTTCCCTCCCCCCCTTTTTTCTTTGTTCCTGTGAAATGTTAATCTCTGTGAGTTTTTCCTGGTTCACGTTTTGGGGGGTTTGGGGGGTGGGTGGGAATGAGAATGGGAGTTGTGGGAGGGGAGGATACAGTTGGGGACATCCTGGTCTTGAGTTAGAAAGGGCCTGGGAGGCAGTGATGCCCCCTTTTAACCCTAAGTTCCTGGGGAGCAGTGCTTTGGAATTTGGGAACTTGCGTGAGGTATTCCTGGAAGGAAGGGGCAGGAGTGGAAATGAGTTGGCCTCTGCTGCCCCCCCCCCCCAGTGATGTTGTGGCCCCTCCCCCAACTTTTCTTCACGTTTCTTAAAGGCATTTTGGTTTTTTAAAATCTGTACAGCAAGAGCAACTTTTTCTGTCAAATAAAAATGAGAAATGCAGGAATTGGGTCTATAGATGGTTTATTAGGGGTGAGAGCTGTTCTACTGACCGCCCCCCCACCCCCGTGCATTCTTATGGCCTCTGAGGACCTGTGTTGGGCAGCTCTAGGCTTCAGGTCCTTTGTGGAGCCCAGTCTAAAGCCAGTGCACTGGCTCCAGCTTCCTTATGCTCCTGGCTTGTCCTTACCTCTCAGAAGCTGCCATGAGCCTGCCTACTGGTGGGAACTCATTAAAGGAACAAAGCCTCAAAGCTTGGGTCTCCAGGCTGAGCAGAAGGCTGGCCTGCGGGCTCTGGGTTCCTCCCAGGCCCCTGTGGTGGCCTCAGAGGGGCAGGTTGGGGTGGGGGTGGATGGCTGGGACCACAGAGCTTGAGGTCTCTGATGGTGGCCTTAGCAGCAAGGGGCTGAGGTTGGGTCTCGCAGGGGTGCGGACCCATCCCAGGGAGGGCGAGGTCTGCAGTGGGAGAAGGTGCGCAGAAAAAGGCAGCAACCAGGCAGACACCCAAATCTCTTTTATTGAGGGGGGTGGGCACTGGGGTGGGCCCAGGGCCCTCTCACTGCACCGCTTGTTCATTGGCGCTGCTTCCTGAGTCCTGTGGCTTCATCACATCGGGCAGCTCAGGTGGGCTGGAGAAGGGCTCAATGCGCAGAGCCTCAAAAGCTTCATCTGGTGGACAGGGAGGTTGAGAGAGCTGGAGGGAACGGTTAGCGCCAGCTTCCGGGGTCCTCTGACTTCCCCATCTCTTCAGAGTGAGTCTCCTCCATGACCCTACTAGAATTGCATCCCCCCTACATGCCCAGCCGGACTGCCCACCCGCCTTCCCCATGCTAGAGTCCTCTGCCTCACCCTTTATACCCACTAGGGATGCTGTGGGGACCCCTGCCCATCTGTCCCCCCCACCCCAGAAGCTCCACCATCTCCTTGTCCCTTTCACACCTCTCTACCAAGTACAGATTTTTAGATTCAAACCAGACTGTTCTTCCTTGTGTAAAGCCTTGCAGTGGCTTCCCATGACACTCTGAATAAAATATCTCAAGTCCATTGCCCTCTGTCCACCTGTCTCCTGTGTTCCCACATCAAGCTCTCTCCTGCCTCAGGGACTTTGTATTTGCTGGGCCCAAGCCTGTCACTCTGGCTGGTTGGGGGAAATCAAGGGGACAACCCAAACGTCACTCGTCAGAGAAGCCCTCCCCAGCCTCTCTACATAGATCGTCACTGCATCCCAACTGTGTGTCACTTCAGGAGCACTTACCTACCGCTTTGCCAAAATGGCCTTGACTGACCAAACTGCTTCCCCCACTGGCACAGTAGCTCCAGAAAGCCCCCCTCTGGTTTCTGTTGCCTTAGCAGAGCAAGGTAAGCCCCACTTGCAACCTTTCTTGCACTTTGTTCCAACAGGGAGACATCTCTCCCCCTGGCTCAAGGTTCTCAACCAGTTAGACCACCGAGGACAGCTGCCGACGTCTGGCAGTTCTGTTTGTGACAACTTGGCCGAGTGGGCAGAAGGCCATCTCTCCTAGTGGCCAGAGATGCTTAACCACCCTGCCGTGGACACCCAATGGCCTGACCCCCAGAGGTCAGCAGTGCCAAACTGGACCCTGGCTCAGCTTAACTAGTTCATCTTCCAAGCCACACATATGCAGTGACCATTCTTGCCTTCGTTCACAATTCCGTTTTTGATTAGCTAAATTTGGAAACCGCCCTTTAACACTTGATTTGAGCAGCCAGTTTGCGCTGGAAAGTTCTGTCTTGCCCTTCCAAAAACTCTTAAGGAAAACAGTTACCCACGCAAAGGGCATTTTTGCAACAAAAGTAGCCCAAAGGAGGAACAAAGAACATCTAGTCTGGTCCACACTGTCCTCTATAAAGACAACAATCACCTGTCCCAGTGGTGACAACCGCCTAGGGGCTAGTCACCCCCATATTCAATGCCGTAACTGGGGTCATGGGAAAAACAAATGCCCTCCCTCTGTTCTGAGCTCTTGGCGGACAAAACAGGCCCACGACATCCTCCCCAAGAGTCCCCACAAGCCTGCAGGAGACACCTGCCCTTGAGAGGCCGGGGAACCCCTGGGGGAATGCACCTGAGCCCGGGCTTAGGAAGCAGAATGGGAGATGCGCCGTTCCCTCACGTAACCCCCTCCCAAGCACACCTCTGTACAAAGTCTGCACCAGCTGTGCGCCTGCCTTCACGTCACTAGGAGGGTCAGAGGGGACCCGCAGGAGAGGCCCCTTAGATACTCATCTGCCAAGCACCCTCAGGCCGAGGCCCGGGGTGTGTGGGGGCTCACACCACCTGTGAGGCTGGCCTGGCCTGAGTGCCACATGCCGCTATGGAGTCGGAACTCCAGCCAGGAGGACGGGAGGCATGAAGTAGGCGCCCAAAGCCAGAGCTGCTGAAGCCTGGCACAGTGACCCTCATGAAATCTGACAGTGGCTAAGGTGGTACGCGCCTTCCTCAGGCCTCACTATAGTTTTCTCCTAAGAAGCCAGAAAAACTTACCACCTGAGTCTATACAGCCATCCACACAAGGCTGAGTCCACGGCTGTGAACCCCTGTTCAAGTTTCTAGAGACAATAAAATTCAAACCTCTTTTTTTCTTGGGAGAAGAGGGTGTACTGGAGGGCAGTGAGCCACCTCCACCCTTGTGTTTCTAAACACTAGGCAGGGGGCATGTGGTTCATGAGAGCACAGTTCCTGGGGCAGGCAGAGACCTGGATTCCAGATCTAGCAGCAGTGACCCCACCTCCTCAGACTCAGTTACTCATCCTTAAAATGGGCACAACACAAGCGTGCGTGTGGAGATGCTGGAGGGCTGTGATGGCTGCAAACACTGCATGGCACAGTGCTCAGCTCAGGGCAGGTCCCCGCAGTCTGCATTTGGACCGCAGCACCCCAGGGGACTGCCTGTTTCCAGTCTCCAAAGTGGGGACTGAGTATTAAATGGAAAAATGGAAACAGAACGCAGACTACAGGACCCAGTACTTGCTAAGACCTCTGCGCACACAAGCTGGTAGCGTGACTCGGACTGTTTGAATCCTTCATGAAATAAGCTTCAATTTCTACAAACATCTCCTCTGCCTTTTTTTTTTTTTTTTTTTAAATAATCTTGCCGAGAAACAAATACATGCTCTGACTGCGCTTTGTGGCCTAGGAAGACACTGCCCTTGACGCTGGGAGGAGCACCAGCGGCTCCCCGGTGACCCCTTCCTTTGGCTGTCCTCACTTGGTCTGGCAGCCCCACTCACCCGCTCGGAAGGCCAGCCCTACAGTGGCTGGGGCCTGCGGCCGGGCCGTCTGACTGGTAAAGCCGCACTCTCCCAGTGTCTTGCCGTCATCCAGAAGCTGGTCATCCTGAGGAGAGAGGCAGGGTTTTGGGAGAGGCCCCAGAAGGGGTGGGTCCCAAAGACTTCCCTGGTCAGCAAATACCCTGAAAGTTAGAAGAGGGAAGATAGATGGCCCCAAATGGGGCCCAGGAGCACCCCCAGAACATAGCAAACACAATTCACAGGGCCACACACAACACTTTCCAATCAGAACCTTCCAGGCTACCACTGGGGAATCTCTTTTTCCCTTCCAAGTCTCCAGGTGATCCTAATTTCAAGAGTCCCTGATCTACGGGCAGACCTCATTTGAATCCAGCTCTGCGACCTTGGACAAAGCAGTCGAGCTTTTTGATGTGCAGTTTATTGGTAAGCTGGGAATTCTCGGGCACCCTCGAGGTTCCAGCAAGTGAGGCACCCCCAGAAAACATGAAAGGCAGTACGTGGAAGGAGCACAGGCGGCAGGGAAGCGTCCCAGGACGCCCGGCAGGAGGGGCTTTCAGAGACGAACCCAGGCTCGGTCTGGAATCAAAGGCCAGTTTCCCACTTCCCACTCTCCAGCGAGAGTCAGACCAGGGCCCCCAGGTGAGAGGCGCCATGCTGCTGGACGCCCAAATCGGGCCAAGAGGACGGACTGCCCCATGGAAACCCGAAGCCCCAAGCCATCTTCGCTACTTAACTGCAGTGGGTTTGAGGGGGAAAGGACAGGCTTTCAGAGCACCGGCAGGAGCATGGGGACAATGCGCTCGTTGGCGGAGGCCTGCTGGGCCTCTACTCACTCCGACCCCCTTGGCTTGCCGACAGTAAGGAGTGGGGCTGAAGGGGTGCGCTTCCGACGGGCCCATGGGGCCCTAAAGGCAACGGGGTTCAAACCCCGGCTCTGCCGCTGACCTTGTGCTGAGCGGCCGCCTCGCCCAGCCTCAGTTTCCCCAGCCCTCCGCTGCGGGGATGAGACGCGCTGCCGAGCCCCCGCGCGACCCCCGGGGCCGCCCCTCCACCGAGCGCCGGCACCGCCTCGCCTCCACGCGGGGGAGTTCCGGCCACTGTTTACACCAACGACGCGGCCGCCGCGCAGCGCCCGTCCCCGCCCGCCCGGGGCCGCACCTTGTACAGCCGCTGCTCGTCGGGTGGCCGCTTGAGGATGCCCTCGACGATGCGCTTCAGCTCGAACACGGTACTCGACTCCTTGGCGTCCGTGAAGATGGTGGTCTTGTGGCGCCGGATCATGAGGAACACGTCCTGGGGGCGGCGGGCCGGCGTGAGCGCCGAGCCCGGCCCCCCCGCTCCCCCGCCGCTGGCCGTCCCCACCCCCACCCACACCCCGCGCGGCCCGCCGCCCCCCGTCGACCCCCGCCGGCCCGGCCCGCCGCCCCTCCCCCCGCACCCGCTCACCATCGCGGCTGCTGCCTGTACCCCCTCGACGCGCCGGCGCGGCCACGCTCCGCCCCGTTCCCGGCAGGCCGCGCGGCTCGCCCCAGCGTGCCTCGCGCCCCGCCCCAGCGTGCCTCGCGCCCTGCGGCGGCGGCGGCGGCGGCGGCAGGGCTGCCGCCACCGCCACCGCCGTCGCCGCCGCCATCGCCGCCGCCATTTTAAGTGATGCGAGCCTGCCGCTCGATCCGACTGTATGTCTGGCTGCCATCTTGGCGCCGTGGCCTGGTGGGCGTGCGGCCGAGGCCCCGCGCGGCAGGTGGCGGCGCCATCTTGGGAGTGGCAAAGCTGAGCCCCACCCCCACCCCTCCGGTAGCATTGAGGGGGTGGTCTGGACGCAGCATCGACCGGATGGCGGGGAACGTTGGGACTAACGTGGCGAGTGTATAGTAGCCCCACATCCCAGGGAGGGCCAGTGAATGCTGTGTATCTTGGTCATCGGGGCGCAGGACTTTTGCGTCTCAACGAAACCATCTGTGCTGGTGTGTGTGGGGAGGGAGGTCTCATAATTGAGGGGCTCCCTGGCCGCCATTGGGGGGGGTGATAATTCTGGCTCTTCCGGCTGTCCCCATTTCCACGGCCAGCCTTGCCTGGGCTTTGTGGCCGGGAAGGACCCTAGGAAGTTGTCCGTGGGTGTTGGGGGAGGAGGTGGGCCGGGGGAACTCCCAGGGAAAATGTCCTAAGGCTCCAGGGGACTGCGTGGCTCAGTAGGTTTAGGTCTGTCTTCTGCTCGGGTCATGATCCCAGGGTCCTAGGATCCAGACCCCCCACTGGGCTCTTTGCTCAGCGGGGAGTCTACTGCCTCCGCAGTCTCCCCCTGCTTGTGCTCTCTCGCATGCTCCCTCGCTCTTTGACAAATAAAATCCTTTTAAAAAATGCCCTAAGCCTTTGCCAAAGTTGGTGCTCGCTGCCCAGGGGAGGAGGGAGGAGGAGCCCCCCAGCCCAGGGGCCTTGGCTGGCTCCGTGCACTGGGGTTCTAGAAGGACCCCTAGACTTGGTTTCCCGGGCTGGATGTCCTTGCAGGGGGCTTCCCTCTCAACAGAGCAGGCCTTGTCCTTCGGTCACTGTCCTGCCTTGCCCCAGATAGCACTTACACTAGAGCAAGGGCAAGATGTGTTGTCTCTCCCGTAGCCAGTACTGGGAGGGACAGCGCCTCGGCTGGATCCTTCACGGCTCGTGTCCCCCATGCCGGGGCACCCAGGGAGCCGGTGGGTGGCCCTGCATGCCAAACAGCGCTGCCGATGTTGGGGGCTGCGATGTGAATGACGTCTCTTGAGAGTGGTTAGAAGCTGAACCTGCTGCTGCCTTGGCCGTGAATCAAGCTGGTGACTAACAGCTATTACCCTTAAAAAAAATAAAGCTGCCGGTTATTTTACCAGCGAAACTGGGCTTACCTGGGGAAAGCGGAGAATTACAAGCCGGGACGAGCAAGCTGCCGCAAAACCGTAGGCAAGTCAGCAGAACGAGGGAGAGAAACTCTGGTAACAGAGGAAAGGCGAAACCGGGAGGGCTGTTGCAAACGAAAAAGTTAACTGGAATAAAGTGAGTTCTAGTAGTGGCTTCTCATTGGCTGGGCTGTTGCCTTCCTCCAGCTGGGGTGGTCAGGTAGCGTGCACCTGCCCGGGGGTGCGACTCTCCCCGTGGGGGCCGCGGTTGATGAGCGAGAAAGCTGACAGCGCCCCCTGCTGGCCTCCCGGCTGCGTTCTAAACTAGGTTTCCTTTGACTAATTTTCCCCAGGCTGGGCTTGGTGTTCAGACCACCCGGGGATTCATTCCAATCCTCCGTCCCGGTGCAGCCTATGCCGCTTTGGGCAGTTAAGGTCATGAAAGCCCAGTTTCCTCGTCTTTAAGAGGAGAGAACAGCTGTTTATAAAGTTCATGGATTTTCGCCAAGAATCGGTACTGGGGGTACCTGGGGGTCTCGGTTGAGCGTCTGCCTTTGGCTGGGGTGGTGATCCCCCAGGTCCTGGGATCAAGCCCCACATTGGGCTCCCTGCTCATTGGGCTCTCTGCTCAGCGGGCAGTCTGCTTCTTCTGCCCCTCCCGCCTGCTCATATTCTCTACTAAAATCTTTTTAAAGAATTGGTCCTCAGGGACGCCTGGGTGGCTCAGTTGGTTGGACGACTGCCTTCGGCTCAGGTCATTATCCTGGAGTCCCGGGATCGAGTCCCGCATTGGACTCCCAGCTCCATGGGGAGTCTGCTTCTCTCTCTGACCTTCTCCTCGTTCATGCTCTCTCTCACTGTCTCTCTCTCAAGTAAATAAATAAAATCTTAAAAAAAAAAAAAAAAAAGATTTGGTCCTCAGTAGGTGTTTCTAAAACTATTACCAAAATTATTATTTTTGACTTCTAGCCTCTGCCTTCTCCAGAGCCCCCTGAAGTCCTTTCCCCTCCTGTGATTCTTCCCTCCCTGATCCAGTGGCCGTGGCTCCCTGCTAACTCCCCCGCCCTGCTGGTGATCTGAGGAGGCTGTGGCCTGTCCTTGGCTCAGGCCAAAGATTTCCATCTTAATCTCAGCCTCTTTGTGTATAGAGATTTGGGGGCGTTAAATCCTGTACTGCTGAGGAAGGAGAGCACGCGGCAGGGGAGGCGTGGGGACTGTGGAGACCGTGGGGGCCAAGAAGTTTCTCAGTGGCATCCAGCCAATGTCCCGGAATGAGACAGGGAAAGATGGAAGCCCAGAGGGGTGGGGAAAGGAGGGGCCTCCTCTCCACCCACCATGTTCTGTCCCAGCTGCACCCTGGCCCGTTGTCCCTAACGTGTGCACTCTTGCCACCTAGACACCTGCTTTATTAGGTTTGTCCTGGCCGGTGTCACAGCTCAAGATACCTACTGGGAGTCACCTGAGTGGGCCCACACTCCATCCCTCCAAAGATCATGTTTGTCTCCGCCCACCCTCCAGCAGGCTGTTTGGGTTCAAACATCAGCTTAGTAACTATGATCTCTGGCAAGGCCCTGAGCCTTAACCTGCTTTCCCATCCACGAAGGGGATACACAGTTGGACTCCGCAGGGCACTTGGGGGCGTTACGGAACTAACACACACACAGCCCAGTGCTGGGGTTTGGGTGATGACTGGTGTCTGATTACAGCGGTCCCCTCTGTGGGAGGTCACCCAGCCTAGGGGAGGTGGTGAGGAGGGTGGGGGGGCCTGCCCAACATGCCCCTTACCCTCTCTGGGCCTGTCCCCCCCCGTTGGTGAAAGTGAACAGGAGTTCACTTTCTGAACTTAGTGTTCTTAGCGCAGCCAGGACATGCCCGGCAGGTGAGGGCCTTAGCCGTCTTCTCAGCCCTCCCAGCCACCATGAGAGGGCGAGCAGCATCAAGTCAGAAGACAGAAGGGGAAACCGAGGCCACGTCAGTGGTCTTGGGAGGGCCTAGGCCCTCGGGCTGCAGCATCACCAGCTGGAGCAGCAGGGCAGCTGGGAAATGCCTGCCTTACAGGGGAGCCCAGCGTCCCCCTTGTCTGGGACTCCCCAGAACCACCCTGGGCGACCTGGTGCCTCCCAGGGGACACAGCCTCCCGGCCTGTCACCTAGCAGGTCACGTCACCCCCCACGCCCCCCAGCATCCCCACTGACCTTGCGGATAGACGCACAGCAGGAAGGAGCGCACAGCAGGAAGGAGCCGAGAGAAAGGGGGCCGCTGGAGACTCTGCGCTGTGGGGAAGCAAGCAGAGAGAGTAAAGGGGATTGGAACCTCCGCCCTCCCATCCCCAGCTGCCTACAGAGTCAGACTTCCTGGGCCAATCCCAGCCTACCATCTACCCATTGCGTGACTTGGGACCTCAGTTTTCTCGTCTGGTTGATGGGTATCAGGTGATTTCCCACGCGGCGGTGCAGCAGAGCCCTCCGCGTGGCGTCTGGTAGGGGCTTCATGAGAAGCAGCTGATGTGTTCGTCTGTGCGGACCCCTCCCCTCCAGCCCAGCTCCCGCCCCTCCAACTCCGGACACTCCCACTGAGCTCCCGGGTTACCCTTCTGAAACATGGGGCCCTCTGAGTGCGGCCCACTCCTCCAATCGCAGCAGGTCCACGGCTGAGGCAGACCGGCTCCCAGCCCCTGGCTTGTGCCCATCTCAGCGCTTCGGGAGGCATCCTGGGGAAGGTCCCTTAGCTGGCTACAGGCTGAGGGAGGGAGCGAGGATGGCCGGCCTCACCCAGCAGGGGCCACCGGGGTCCCCTCGCGGACGTGCCCATAGCCATGCCCCATTCTGGACACCCTGCTCCCTGTTAACCATCCCCCAAGGACAGTGGAGCAGCGCTTCCCTGGACGGATGGCCCTCGGCCTCAGGGAGAATGCAGTCTGGAGCCCCCTTGTGGCCCAAGTCTGTGGGCCCAACCTGCCTGCCCGGCCTGGAGCGCCTACCTTCTCTCCTGGGAGGGAAAGGAGGAGGCGAGCATGGGGCCTGCGCTCCTCTCCAACCCCTGGGGCCACATCTTTGATGATGGCCTCCTCCAGGTCTCCTGGCCCCACTGACCCTGTTAGCCCCAAAGATTAGGCTTTGGGGTTTCCAGGTTTTGCTCAGCTTCTCGATCTTTCTGCAGACACTGAGCTGTATCTACTGGGATGGTCGGTCTTCCGCCTGCCAATGGAGCAGACGGCAGGGAGGGGACAGGAACCAGGTCCCAGGCACACAAGGGCGGGCAGGGAGCTGCAAGGGGCCTCACCTGGTTTCCAGATGCAGGTGGCAGGGCATGGTCCTGGGCGTGGGGGCCTTCGCCACAGCAGGGACACAACCCCAGACTCTCCCCAGCAAGGGGCCCCACCACAGAAACTAGCACGGCTGAAGCTCTGGCCAGGCCTGTCTGGGGGCTCCCGGCCCTGCTTGGGTAGAGGGCATGGGGCTAGGTGTCCCAGGCTCCTGAGCCTTTTAGAGCCTAGGGCTGGCCCACCCAGGCCTCGGGGGCACCTCCCCTGCAGGGGGGCGAGGTCTATACTCGTTTTCTATTGCTCCATCGGAAATGACCACCACTCACAGAGCAGCCTGCAACACCTGCATTTATTAAGTCACAGCTCTGGGGGCCACAAGTCTGGGAGGGCTCCACCGGGTTCAAGGGCTTGGCCTGTGGGGTGGCCTGATGGGCTCTCAGCTGGAGGCCTGGGGGCATGGGGGGGGCACTGGGTCCCAGGTTCATTCAGCTCCTTCCGGTTGTGGCAGGGAGGCGCTTCCCCACTGGCTGTCAACTGGGGATCCCCCACAGCCATGGAGAAGCATCTCCTGGGCCTGATTCCCTCTCATACTTTGACTGTCCCCGACTTCCTCCAGACAAACAGATAAATGGGGCCCAGAGGCCAGACGGTGCACCAGCTGACTTGCCTGTCTCTGGGCACCCAGGGGCGGGAGCTGAGAAGGGTAAATATGAGCGGGAAGGGGAGGGGAAGGGAGGGATTGTGACACAGCACACACCCCCTCCCCCACAGGAGGCTTCTGGAGGAGGACTGGTGGCTAGGGCTTGGTGGGCCCTACAGAGGAGACGGTGATGGACTGGTGGATGATACCACCCATGAGCCTCAAGTCGGAGGTACAAGGTGGGGGTACTGTGCAGGTCCTCAGAGGGACCCCGGCCTCTGGCTCCAGGTCAGTGTGACTGCATTAGAGGCTAAGGCGAGCCTGAATCCAGGGGCTGTAAGTGGCCACATTGGTGTAGACGCCTGGACGGTTGGGCAGGGCACAGCCCTTGCCCCAGCTCACCACGCCCACCAGAACCCAGCGCCCAGATCTCATGCAGGTCAGGGGTCCCCCAGAGTCACCCTGCAGGAGAAATGCAAGCTTAGGTCTCAGCCCTTTGAAGATGTGGGAGGGCAGTCCCAGGGCTCTAGTCCCCGAGGTGCTGCCTCCGGGTTAGGGGCCAGGATGGATGGCCCCTCTGTCTTGGGTTCCAGGGAGGGAGGGAGGGCGGGTACTAGGCACAGGACCTAGACTCCAGGGCTCCAGGCAGTTTTGCGCACCTGACAGGCGTCTTTGCGGCCCTGGACATAGCCCGCACACAGGCTTCCCGGCAGCACGATGCGCTCAGTGCCGGGCACGTCGGTGCCCACGTGGTACAAATGGTCACAGGTGCGCCTGTCCAGCAGTGGCACCCTGACTCCCTGCAGAGGTCGCCAGTCTGGAAGTGGCACTGGGGTCGGGGCAGGGGGTGGGAGGAGGACTTCTGAGAGCTGGGAGAGACCAGGGCTGACGAGCCTGACGCCGGGGAGCCAGGCACGACTCCCTGTCTGACTGGGAGGAGAAGGACAAACAGGGAAGACCTCCCCAGAGGCCGCGCCCAGTTCCGGACAGGGACAGCGTGGGGCTGGGGTTCCCGGTCAGAGGGTGATGGAGAGGAGCCCCCGCCCCCGGCCTCACCTCCCGGGTACAGGCTGCCCCAGCCGGTGACCCAGCACGGTGTGCCGGTGGGCGGGCGGGCCCCGGGCTCGGGCAGGCACACGGGCTGGACGCGGGCGCTCAGGGGCACCGGGCGGCGCAGCTGCAGCAGCGCCAGGTCGCCGCGGGCGCCGTCCTCGGAGAAGTCTGGGGGCAGGAGCACCCTGCGCACGGGCTCCGAGAGTGCGCGGGGCGAGGCGGGGACCAGGCGCAGCGCCCCCAGAAGCACGCGGTACTCAGACGGCAGCGTCGGCCTGCACGACCGGGCCAAGCTGCCGCTGGAGCCTCGGGCCCGGGCCCCGCCCCCCCGCCTCAGGCCCCGCCCTCCCCGGGGCCCCGCCCTCCCCGGGGCCCCGAAGCCGCCCGCCACTCTCCGACCTGGGGAAGCAGTGCGCCGCGGTCAGCACCCACTGCGGGGCGATGAGCGAACCCCCGCACACGTGCTCCCCGCGGTGCTGGATGCTCGCCTGCCACGGCCACTGTCCGACCCGGGCGTCCCGGCCTCCTACGATCCGGCTCGACACCTGGGGATGCCCGCAGGCTGAGGGGGACAAGGGATACTCGAGGGAGGGCAGAAGACGGGGGTGGGGGGGGGGGGTAGGCTGCGAGGTGGGTGGGATGGGGAGACGCCGCGCCGAGAGCTCAGGGACTCTGAGGCGTCCTCACCTGCAGACTCCCGCGTCGCTGTCCCAGCAGCTCCTGGAGGAGGAAGCAGCAAAGCGAAAGGCCTGGATTAGGAATTTGGTGTCAGATAACGGGGCTCCGGGGAGGGATGTCGGAGATTAGGAAGGAGGGTGGAACATACTCGTCACACGGACCAGGTGCCAGGCTTTTGTGCAATCACCACACCGGCCTGGTTACCTGATTTAACCCTCTCCAGGGCAGCCTGATGGGGGGGGGGGGGTGTCTCACACCTCTACACACATGCGCACACAGGAGCTTGGAGAGCCCATGGTCATTAACAGGGAGAAGGGGAACCGGTGAAGCCAAGATTAGGGTGTCCCTGAGTGCTCTAGGGGAACCAGGCCAGACTGGGGTGTGATGGAACATCAGGGACCCCCCCCCCGGCCCTTGACCCCCACTCACCCAGCAGCAGTAGGACCAAGACCCCGAGACAGGAAGCCCCCCTCATGGTGTCTTCAGAGCCTGGTAAGGGTGGCCCAGCTTAGGGTGCGGACTCTGGTCAGAGCCTGCAAAGAGATGGGAGGAGGGTCCTAGCCCAGGCCCCAGAGGCCCTCTGTCTTTCCTCAGCCCCTGGTTGGTCCTGGATCTATCCTGGCTCCTGGGGATGGGGGATGGGGGCAGGTCCTATGCACGACCCTTTGCCCATGCCCTAGGGACCACACCTGTCCCCCCAGCTCCCACAAGATTTGAGCCCCCTTGGCCTCCCCAGGCCCCCGCCCCACCACCTTAGCCCCTCTGCCTGCCGGCCGCCCTCGCCTACCCTGGCAGTGTCTGAAGCCTGCTCTCACCCTCTGGCCAGTGCCCTCCCTGCTGACTGCACAGGGGAGGACCTGGGGGCTTAAAGGGCCAGAGGCTGTGAGGGCTTGGCCAGGGGGTGATTAAGGAGCCAGGGCGGGGCTGTGGCTTCACCAGTGGAGCCTCAAACAAAGATGCTTTGAGCAGCACTTTCGAGGTGGCAGGAAAGGGACTCCTGGGTTTGTCAAAGGACACCTGGCTTGGGCCACGGTCCTGAGGGGGGGGGGGGGGGGCCGGGGCGCGGGGGCTAAGGAGGGGGCGGAGGGCTGCGGTCAGGCCAGGAAGTGCTGGAGAATCCCTGGCAGCTCATCTCTGAACCTGATCCCGGCTCTGTTCGTGCTGGTCACGGAGCCTGTGAACACTACCATTCTGTCCAGAAATCCCGGCGTGGCCGCACACACCAAGCTCTACTCAGTTCCCCACTCTGCACTAATTCAACGCAAGGCACGGCTGGTTCAAAGCCTCCAGCACTCCTTGCTTGACCAGAAGCAGACTTGACCCTGAGGAACAGTCCATTCTTGAATTTGGTGTGGCCGGAACAGCGAGGCTGTTGGCCTTCATGAACCTGGTCGATGCTGGGAACCAGGGTCAGGGAGTCAGGCCTGGACTGTGTCTACCACCCAGAAGTCTCTGGAGCTCTTTTCTTCTGGCTCACCTCCTCCTCATCCCGCAGCTGTCCACTCTGCCCCCGGCCTCCTGGGGCGCCTTCCTGCCCAGCCCTAACTCTGTCCCAGGCTTGTCACTGTGTGCGTTGACATGTGATGGAGGAGGCCTGATTCACGGCTGTTCATCTCCTCCTTGGGAGGTAAGGTCTGGGTGTCTGTCTCCGCTCTGGCTGCCAGAACAGAAAGGCACACTGAGCCCCAAAACAAACATGACTGCCAAGTCCAAGGACAAGGTGCTGGCGAGGAGGGTACTGTCCTGACACCTCTGTTCCTGGTGCCTAGGCCATGGCTGTCTCTCAGAGAAACGAGGGAGAGTTTAGGAGATTCTTCAATAACCAGATGCCAAAAGGGAGCATTGCGGGCAGACCCACCGTGATGCAGAGCGTGAAAGGGAGCCGTTGGGCAACAAAGGACACTGCATCCTTTCACGGGAGGAGAGACGGCTCGGGTAGAGGTGTTCTTACAGTCTGGGTTTGTCACTTCTCTTTTCTCCTTGCAACATTGAAGACACAGGCATAAAGCAATCGGACGTCTCTGCTCATGGTTGCACGACATGGAAACTGGATGCTAACAGCTTAACAGGGAGGAACAGAGCTGTACAGGGGCAGGATTTCTCTATACTACTGAGGCTGAGCCAGTATTGACTCAAAATAAATTGCTATAAGGGCGCTTGGCGGGCTCAGTCAGCGGAGAATGCGGCTCTTGACCTCAGGGTTATGAGTTCAAGCCTCAAGGTTAAACTCAAGGTTATGAGTTTAAGAGAGTACTTAAAAATTTAAAAAAAGAAAATCTTGAATAAAACAAAATGAAGTAAGTTTAAGTTGTTGATTATCATCCCCGGGACAATGGCTACAAAAACAGAACAGGAGCTGGGAAGGGAATCAACACAGGACGGTAATAAAACTCAGTGAAACAGGGGCGCCTGGGGGGCTCAGTGGGTTAAAGCCTCTGCCTTCAGCTCAGGTCATGATCCCAGGTCCTGGGATTGAGCCCTGCATTGGGCTCTCTGCTCAGCGGGGAGCCTTCTTCTCCCTCTCTCTGCCTGCCTCTCTGCCTACTTGTGATCTCTCTGTCAAATAAATAAATAAAATATTTTTTAAAAATCAATGAAACACAAAAGGAGGAAATAAAAAATATCCAGGACATAGACGTAGCTATTAGACACGACAAGATACAGGAAGCAAACAGAACAGCGGGAGAGGTTACTCATCAGTAGTTAATTTTAATGTAAATGGACTAAAAACTCTGGAGGAACCCCGTGGCAGGATGGATCACAAACACAGGACCCCAGCACATGCGGCGTGCAAGACATTTTATTTTATTTTATTATTTTTTTTAAAGATTTTATTTATTTATTTGACAGAGAGAGATCGCAAGTAGACAGAGAGGCAGGCAGAGAGAGAGTGAGAGAGAGAGGGAAGCAGGCTCCCTCCTGAGCAGAGAGCCCGATGCGGGACTCGATCCCAGGACCCCGAGATCATGACCTGAGCTGAAGGCAGCGGCTTAACCCACTGAGCCACCCAGGCGCCCAAGACATTTTATTTATTTATTTTTTTAAGATTTTATTTATTTGTCCAAGAGAGAGAGTGAGCACAGGAGACAGAATGGCAGGCAGAGGCAGGCTCCCTGCTGAGCAAGGAGCCCGATGTGGGACTCGATCCCAGGATGCCGGGATCACGACCTGAGCCAAAGGCAGCTGGTCAACCAACTGAGCCACCCAGGCATCCCCATGCAAGACATTTTAGAGTTGCAGGCACACGGAGCTGAAAATGGAAGGTGGGGGAAAGCAGGCCATGTGAACAACAGCCAGAAGGGAGCAGAGGTTATGTCTGAGCGTCAGACTTTCAGTTAAAACTTGTGAGAATCATGGGCGCCTGGGTGGCTCAGTGGGTTAAGCTGCTACCTTCAGCTCAGGTCATGATCTCAGGGTCCTGGGATCAAGTCCCGCATCGGGCTCTCTGCTCAGCAGGGAGCCTGCTTACCTCTCTCTTTCTCTCTCTGCCTGCCTCTCCATCTACTTGTGATTTCTCTCTGTCAAATAAATAAATAAAATCTTAAAAAAAAAAAAGTTGTGAGAATCAAACAAGGACATTCTAGACTGATAACTGTCAAAATCATTAAGAAGACAAAATAATGACCAACATCTACACTCATACCCAGACCCAAAATACATGAAGCAAAACTGACAGAACAAGTGGGAGAAACGGTTCTGACCACTGTGGGAGGCTCCATACGCCACTTTTAATAACGAGGAGGTCAGCCGGAAGAGGGCCAGAGGATGCCGGAGAGCAACAAGATTCAACACACACTGACAGAACCTGCCCGGACAACCGGCAGAACACACGTCCCTCTCGGGCACGACGGACACCCTTCAGGACAGACAGTAGGTCTGGCCACAAAATAAGCTGCAAGATCTTAGAAAAGATTGAAATCATATAAAATGTTTCCCCGGGGTGCCTGGGTGGCTCAGTCATTAAGCATCTGCCTTAGGTCATGATCCCAGGGTCCTGGGATGAAGCCCCACATTGGGTTCCCTGCTCAACGGGGAGCCTGCTTCTCCATCTCCCCCTCCCGCTGCTTGTCTTCCTTGTTTTTCCTCTCTCGCTGTGTCTCTGTCTGTCAAATAAATAAATAAACTCTTTAAAAAAAAAAGAAAGAAAGAAAAGAAAAGTTTCTCCAAGCCACAGGGGACTGAGGCTGGAAGCCGCTAACAGAAGACTGAAAAATTCATGGATATGTGGACATGAAACAGCATATTCCATACCAATGGATTGAATTAAAAAAAAAATTTCACAAGGAAAATGAGAAAACTCTTTGAAATGAATGCAGATGGGAATAAGACACACCAAAACTAACGGACGCAGCACGGGCAGCCCTCAGAAGGAAATTTACAGCTGGGAACGGCGACATTAACACAGGAGAAAAATCCAATGTACTTGGATTTACAGCTTCCGGAATAGAAAAAGAAGAGTGCAATGACCTCAATGGTAGAAGAAGGAAGGAGATCGTAAAGAGAGGAACAGACAAAATCAAGCTGCGGGTAGAAGAAGAGAGGAAATCAACGAAACCAGAATTTGGTTCTTTGAAAGGCGGACAAAACTGACAACGAAAGTGAGGACATTACTACTGATCTTATAGAAATAATGATGACTGTAAGGGACTATGACCAGTTGTACCCCCAACACATTAGATGACAGCAATGAGAGGGACAAAATCCTAGACCCACAAAAACTACCAAAACAGAATTAGGAGGAAACAGAACATCTGAACAGAGCAATTAAGAGACTGAATGTGTGCTGGGAACATTCCAGCAAAGACAAGCCTGGACCAGATGCCTTCAACGGTGAATTCCACCAAACATCTGCAGAAATGAACACCCATTCTCCTTGAACTCCTCCAAAACATAGAAGAGGAAGGAGCACTTCCTAACTCTTCCCCGGGACTAGCATTATGGTGATGCCGTCCCCAGACAAGGCATCCCGAGAGACAGAAACAATAGATCGATAACGCTTACGGATGCTTGTGCACAAGTCCTCACCAAATCGTAGCAGACTGAGCCCAGCACATCTCAGAACAACTGTACGTCATGGCCGAGTGAGACCTGGCCCATGAATGAAAGCGTGGTTCCACAGGTGAAAATCGATCAGTACGACGGGCTTCATACCTGAACAAAACAAAGGGAAGAAACCACAGGGTCAACTGATGCGGGCAAAGCACTTGGCAAAATCTCAAAACTCCTTCATTACAAAAACCCTCAATAAACGGAATGGAAGGGGCTTCCTCAGCATGATAAATGGCGTCTGTAAAAAACCCACAGCTAACATCATACCAAATATCTAAGACTGAAAGCTTTCCTCCTGGGATCAGGAAGGCGACAGTGAGGCCAGTTTTTGCCATTTCTATTTGACATTTTACTGAAAGTTCTAGTCAGGGTAGTTAGCCCAGAAGAAGAAATAAAACACATCCAAACTGGAAAGGAAGAGGTGACGGTATCTCTATTCGTAGATGACGCGGTTTTATATACAGAAAATCATAAAGGACACACAAAAGAGGACCACGTTAATAAGTGAAGTCAGCGAAATCGTAGAGTCCAAGATGGAGACGAGTCTGTTATACCACCAGTGAATAATTCTAGAAGGAAATTTAATAAGAAATTTCATTTTCAAAGCATCAAAAGTCATAAAAAGGAAATAAATTTAAGAGGAGATGAAAGACTTATGCACAAAAAAGCTACAAAACATTGCTGAAAGAACTTGGAGACCTAGAAGCACCTGGGCCTGGCGGGGGCGGTCTGACTCTTGATTTCAGCTCCAATTATGAACTCAGGGTCATGAGATCTAGCCCTGCACCAGACTCTGTGCTCAGCCTGGAGTCTCCTGGAGGTTCTCTCTCTCCTTCTCCCTCTGCCCCCCCCTCCAGTTTGCATGTTCTCTTGCTCTCTCTCTCTCTAAAAAAAAAAAAAAAAAAAAAAAGAAGGAAAGAAAAGAAAGAAAAAAAGAAATTTTTATAAAGGATTTTATTTATTTGAGAGGGAGCACAAGCAGGGGGACAGAAAGAGGAAGAGCAGGCTCCCAGCTGAGCAGGGAGCCCCAAGTCCAGCTCCATCCCAGGACCCTGGGATCATGACCTGAGCCGAAGGCAGATGCTTAACGGACCAAGCCACCCAGGGTCCCCGGGAAAAGGAATTAAAGACCTAAACAAATGGAACTACATCCCCCGTCCATGGATTGGACACATAATAAAGATGGCAGCATGTCCCAAAGCAAGGCATAGATTCAGCGCGACGCCTCTCCTAATCCCAAGGCTCCTTTTAGCAGAAATTGACTCAAAGAGTCAGATGGGCGGAGCTCGGTTCTCCCAGCAGGGACCTGCCAGCCGGGGACCCTCCTGTGAGTGAGCCCAGGGGTCTGGAGGTTTTACTGTCTGGCTTCCACCCCGTGAGCACAGAGCCCCTGTGGCAACATCAGCGCCTCCAGAGGTCCCCAGGGCACAGGGTGGCCCTAAATGTTGCCGGCGGCCACGCTATGAGCGTTAACCATCTGGAGGGGCACAAGGCTCCTGTCTACAGAGATGCTCTTGTCAAGCAAGACATTCCAGAGGCTCAGAGGTGATTTCCTAGAAGCTGGTCGAGGGCCAGCTCCTAGGGGAGTGCCTGGGGGGAGTGTCGGCGGCCTGGCACTAGTCTGTGACCACCGTACAACCACCAAGGACAAAGCAATGTTCTCGGAAAGCCCATGCACGCACCAGAAACATCTGTTTGAATCAATGGCACCGCCTTCCAGGAGAACCGAGAGATGACATGGAACAGGAGAGGACTTGGAGGATCCTAGCTGCTGCCCCCAGGAAGCTCCTCCGCCGTGCTGGCAAACACAACACAGGAATTACCCAGGGAAAGAGTGAGCAGAGAACAAGAAAGGGCAGACCTTGAAGGTGCTGTTGGGAGAGATCGTCTGGGGCAAGGGCTGAATGAGAAAATGGATGTAGCTGAAGGGTGACCCGGCATATTTGAAGAAAAGGTAGAGAAACCTCTTCAGACCTCAGAGCAAAAATACATGAAGATGGTAGGACCAAAAATAGTGCCGACAGGGAGGGACACACAAGGTCGGTCCCACAGCAGACAGTCGTCTACGCTGGGTGACGACTTGGTGTTTCCTATTCTCCTCTAATCTGTGTATATTTAATTTTTTCTGTAGCAAAAAGTGTTTTAAGTAAAATAAAATCAGAGGTTGAGAGCAAAGACAAGGCAGGGCTCTAGACAGCTGGGAAGGTCGGCAGACCGACAGCCCTGCTGTGTCCCCGGCTGTGTGTCTGGCCTCGCTTGGAAGGCTGCAGTGCGGAGGTGTCTCTCCACCACCCTGCTCTGTACATTCCTAACACGAGGTCAGGAGACACAAGGGATGGTGTGAGCCCACACCGAGGAAGAGCACTGTGACATCACTTCTGAATCAAAGGCTTTGCTGGGTGACCTCATCCCCTTGGACTGCTGTGACAAAAATACCGTAAAGTGGCTGGGAGGGTCACAGATAACAAGCATTTCCTTCTCATGGTTCATGGGCTGGAAGCCTGAGGTCAAGGTCTGGTGAGCTGAGTGAGAGGGGTGGAGGGAGAGGGAGAGAGAGGATCTCAAGCAGGCTCTGTGCTCAGCCTGAAGCCTGACCGGGGGCACAATCCCACAACCCTGAGATCGTGACCTGAGCCAAAATCAAGAGTTGGGGACCTCACTGACTGAGCCCGCCAGGTGCCCCAGGGCTAGGAGTCTTAAGAATGAAATATACGGATATTTTACATAGACACAAGTTACAAGTTGCTGAAAAGATTATGCCTCCAACAACAGAGCTTTGAAATAAAGAGAAAAAAAAAAGTTCCAAATACTCAAGATACAAATAAATCCACATTTTCCTCAGAAATCAAGAGCTCTGGTAGATGGAAAAAAGCAATAACACCAGAGTACTCATTGAACATGCTTTGTACCTAAATCAAGTATTTGGGGCTGCTCGGAAACCCACCATGCCCCCCAGAGGGAATAAGCCCCTTGGAGAAGGAGCTGCCTAGAGGCTGGGTTGACCGGGTGCATCAGGAAGGATGGGTATTTCTTGAGAAATGGATAAAACTTAGCAATCAGGGAAAGTGTCCTGCACCCTTCCTCCCCTCAGGGGCCAGGCTGCTGGGTTCTGGTTTCTGGGCCCCGCAGGCAGTGGCCGTCCAGGAGCTCGCTACGTGTGGTCGGGGAAAGGGCAGGGCTGTGCTCTGCAGCTGCTCCTGGAGGAATGTCTCCTCTCACTCTTCGGGCATCTTGGCCCCGCCTTAGGCCCCTCAGAGCCCCAGGGTGAAAACCAGCAGTTGAGAGAGCAGTGTGTCCTAGGTTGACAGTCTCCTCCCTGTCCCCCTACACTGCGACGCAGAGCACGAAGTCGAAATACCTGGCTTTTCCCCTCTCGGTCAGGTCATTCAACCGCAGGAATTTCACTGACTCTGCTGTAAAATGGGGCTCGTAATAGCTCCCGGGGAATCAGGAGGCAGAGGCGTGGGTGACATAGGGCTTGGCCCACGCTGGGTGCCCCAGACGTGGTGGGGGTGGGTGGGCGCTCTGATGCTGGGGCCAGGGCAGGAAGGGGAGGGCAGGTCCTGAGGGTGGCCGAGGACCCTGTGCCCAGGAGCAGTCTGGTGGCCTCAAGGATGAGGAGGGAGGGTGGCAGCCCCACCCCAGGGCAAGCCCAGCACTCGGGCTAGACCGCTGTCGTCTTCGGCTCCTTAGTGCGTAGTGGACTCTGCTCCCGGAAGTGGGGGCTGGAGCGCAGCATGGAGCTGGTCCTCACTGCCACCCTGCTCGCCCTCCTCCCCGCGGCCCTCCAGCAGAGCACTCCCCTCCCAGCCAGCCTCTCTGTGACCCGTGCCTGGGCGAGAAGCCTGGACTCAGGTAGGACAGATCCTGGGGTGGGGGAGACGGCCACTGCAGGACAGGGAGCCTGGGCGCTGGGCTGACAGGGGCATCAGAAAGGATGGGTCCTTCTGGAGAAACGGATAAAATGTAGGAATCGGGCAAGTGTCCTGCATTCAGGGGGCAGATCAAGAGGAGTGTGTCATTCCTTCCCTGCCCCCCCTACCCTGTGCTGGGGCATGTTCTCTAAAGAACCCTGATGTTGGGAGGGGGCCTCCCTCAGACCCTGCCAGACCTCAGCCCCTTCACTGTCCCGGCCGGCCAGGCACACAGGACGTGGCAGGCACCGGGCCACAGACAGGAGCCAGCGGCTCCCAACTCCCCTCTTCCCTCTGAGCCTGAAAAAACCACCCAGCCCCCCAGCTCCCACTTCCCCCGACTCAGCAGGCTGTGCGCCCCGCCCTCCCAGGGCCACCAAGTCCTTCCCTCCAGCAGAGGGTCCTGCATCACAAGGAAGTCCACCTTGGGGAGGCTGGGGAGGGACCAGGTGCCGACCTGTGAGTGGCAGGGATTGGCGAGGGCCGGTCTGCGGGGCCAGGGGATCCCAGGCGGGACCACGCCCAGCTGGCCCATGGCTCCCCTTGCAGAGTGTGGACGCCCACATGTGTCAGGCCGCATCCTGTCGGGGCAGGACGCCACGCTGGGCGAGTGGCCGTGGCAGGTCAGCCTGAGGGAGGAGGGACAGCATGTGTGCGGGGGCACCCTGATCGCTGAGGCCTGGGTGCTGACTGCGGCCCACTGCTTCGACCAGTGAGTACCTCCAGGGAGCAGGGCTCTGAGCTGGGGGTCGCGCTCCCCGACACCCTCCCTCCCCATTTGAACCACAGCCTTCCACGCAGCTGGAGCTGTGTGGGGGAACATCGGTCACTTACCCGCCAGGATGGCCCCTGTCCTGGGGCCAGCCCTGGGGAGAGTGGGGGAGGGGACAGACCCAGCCCCGGCTCTCCATCACTGGTGAGATGATTCAGTTCCCAGAGACCAAAGGCTCCCACATGGGGATCTCTCGAGAAGCTGAGGCCTCCAGTCCACTGCCCAGCATCTGGACGGCATGTGGACAGGTGACCGCCTCCCAAGCCTGATTCACACTCACCAGATGGACAGGGGGCTGGGGGCTGTGCAGGAATGTCTTAAGGAGTAAACGGGGTCCTTTTTATTTCTGGCATGTGCTCCGCTTGCAAAGCTGTCTATAATGTCAGGACCCTCAAGTCAAGACGGTCCCTTCCCCCGACCCGTGAAACCCGGCACAGCTTTCCTGACACCACCCCCTACCGCCCCTGACTCTCTCACCTCCAGGAAGCAGCTGCTGTCTGCCTACTCCGTGCTGCTGGGCTCCATCTCCTCCTATCCCCAGGCCGAGGAGCCCCAGGAGCTCCGAGCGGTGGCTGAACTCATCATCCACCCAGAGTACTTGCCGGAGACCAGCAGAGCGGACATCGCCCTGATGCAGCTGGCCTCCCCTGTCACCTACAGTGACCTCATCCTTCCGGTCTGTCTTCCTAAACCCGGAGACCCCCTGGATCATGGCACCTGGTGCTGGGTCACCGGCTGGGGGAATATCGACTTGAGTATACGTAAGGACGCCCGAGCAGGGAGGAGCCCCATAAAGGGTGACCATGGATTCCGCACACGCTGTTGTGCGCACAGCAGAGGGGAGCCCTGGAAATACGGCCACGAGCGTGGACAAGCGGCCTGCCACCCCAGACCCTCCCTCAGGCTCCCCAGGCTGCCCTCCCAGCACACAGCATCCCAAGGATGAATGCTGGCCCAGACTGGGGCCCAGGCCCTACTGACCGTGCCCCATACTGGTTGGAGAATGCGATGCAGGTCCCTCCCCACCCCGCTCTGCCTCCACTGCGATCCTCACAGCACAGAAACTGGGGCCAGACTCCCTGGCCTTTGTCCTGGCTGGGTGACCTCATCGGCCTCGCTGGCCTGTGGCTGCCCCTCAGACAAGCAGAGCCTCCAGGGGACGATACATTTCAGGCGTGTCCCACAGGGCGGGGCAGGAGCAAGGTTCACGGTGTGGCAGGACCATCGTGGTCACCGTGAGCACGATCACCTCTCATCCGTGTCCTGGGCCGCCAGGAAAAACCAGCACAGGCTGGTGGGGGGGAGCGTTCAAACCACTGAAATGTAAGCTGTCACGGTTCAGGATGGCACGAGGCTGAATTCAGGATGTTGGCAGGGCCGGGCTCCCTCTAGAAGCTCCAAGGGAGGACCCCTCCTTCTCCTTCTGGCTTCTGGTGGCTCCTGGTGATGCTTTGTGTCCCTCGGCTGGTGGCTGCGTGCCCCCGCCTAACCCCATCTTCACATGGCCTCTCTCCTGTGTGCTCCTACGTGTCCCCTCCTTTTCTGTCCTGCTGGATCCCATGTGACTTCATCTTAACGAATTAATCTGTAAAGCCCCTATTTCCACCAAAGCTCCAATTCTGTGGTGCGGGGTGGGCTTGAGTTTTTGAGGGGCACGCTTTAACCTGTTTTTGGCCAGAGCCTTGGAGAGTCACAAACAGTCGGGTCATCCGGTGGAAGTGACTTGACCACACTCTGTGGCCAGGGCCAGGCCCTGACACTGGGTCTTGGCTCTTGGCCAGCACCCCAGTGTGTCCCCAGCCCCCCGCCAATCCTGCCCTGGCCTGGGCACTGGGAGGGCAGCCAAGCCCGAGGGGAGCTCCGCACCTCTGTGCACGCCCCGCCAGAGGGAGGAAAGGAACGGTTCTTCCTTGTGCTTTGAATATTCGACACAGGCTCACCTTGGCACCCAGGCTCATGGGTCAGGGACTCCCGAACACCAGTGCAGGCCCAGGGTCCTCGAGGGGCAGAGCAGCGGAATGCTGAAATGACAAGAACAGGCTTCTTGCCATCAGTCCCGCTGTGCACGGGGGAGCAGGGATGGGCCAGCGAGAGCCCGTGGACAGTCACCTCCCGTCTGAGCGCTGCTCTGCTCCCCACCCCAGCGCTGCCCCCGCCCTTCACCCTGAAGGAGCTGACCCTGCCGCTCATCGATGCCTCAACCTGTGATGGCTACTACCACGAGAACTCGGACACCCCCATCCAGGAGCCCATCATCCTCGAGGACATGCTCTGTGCCGGCTTCGAGAGTGGCCAGAAAGATGCCTGCGGGGTGAGCAAGTGCCCTCCGGGAGGGGGGGCAGGCAGCAGGATCTCCCACTCCCCAGCACCCCCGGGAGCCCCCCTAGGGTGGAGGAGGGCAACGTTGCTTTAAATACCAGAGTCAATTCCAACAGAAATCACGTTCTCTCCCCCCGTCTCCCTTTAAATGTATGGTATCGGTATTATCAGAAATGAAATACTTGAAAAGCGTTCAAGCAAACGGTGACCATATCCTTATTCCTATAGCTCTTCTTTGCGGCCCAGAACGGTCTTTTTTTCTTTCCCAAAAAGAATTTCAAGGCCTCTGAGCTGATTGCCTCCAGGACCAGGTTACTTCTGGGCTGGCTTGGTGTTGTGTTTCCTTGTCTGCTTTCACAGGCAAAATGCACATTAGCTCACACGCCCTCTTAGCATTGTTGTATCACAGATTTTTTTCATCCCGAGCAAACAGCATTCTTAGTAACATCAAAGTGTCCCCCCATCCCCTACCCTGACACGCACAGTTGTATCTGGAGAACACGGCATTCCTGTGCCACTGCTTCTCCCACCTGCCAGACATTTTGCCCAGAATTCCCAGATCTCTGTTGCCTTCCAGAAACATCCAGCCCGCTGATCCTCCGTCCACCAGACCTAGCTAGCCAGGCTGAAGGGAGGTTGGTGGGCCCGGGGAGATCCCTGGGAAAGTTCCCCCTCACAGTCCCAACACTTCTGGACTCCTCCTTTGTCCCTAGGGTGACTCTGGGGGACCCCTGGTCTGCGACGTTGGTGGAGTCTGGGTCCAGGCAGGCGTGGTAAGCTGGGGCTTTGCCTGCGGACTTCCAAAAAGGCCGGGAGTCTACATCAATGTCAGCACGTATGCCACCTGGATTGCCAGCACCATCTCCGGCTTGGACATACACCCCGAAAACTCTTCTCCACATCTTGCCGGGCTCTTCTTCCCGCTGGTGCTGCTGGTTCTGGGGCTACTGGGGGACACGTTTGCCCCCCTGAGGCTGGCCTAACCAGGCAGCCAGCCCTGTAGACTCAGCCTCTGCTGTAGAAACTCAGGCCCTTTCTCTGGGGTCTGCTGGCATCTGTCTGGAAACGCCTCCCCAAGCCCTCCCAGGAAGGCTTCCTTCCACCACCCTCCATCCAGGTCTGAGTCCCAGGGTGCACACACACTCTGGGATTCCTCT
Source organism: Mustela nigripes (assembly GCF_022355385.1). Lineage (NCBI taxonomy): Eukaryota > Metazoa > Chordata > Mammalia > Carnivora > Mustelidae > Mustela > Mustela nigripes. The sequence continues at coordinate 37,055,928 of NC_081567.1, forward strand.
GGCCGCTTGGGGGAAACCTGTGGAACTGAGGTTTCCAGCCCCCAGCGCAGGGCGAGTGCCTTGGCAGGCCTGTCTTGTCTGAGAGGCAATAAAGAGAAGGCAGCACGCAGAAGGCCCTTCCTCCCTGCGCCTCCAGGCCTCAGAGGGTGTCCGGGAAGGGTCTCCCACTTGCGGGAGCTCTCCCACCAGGGTGCCGCTGGGTGCAGCCCCGAGAGGTGCATGTTACTCCTATTTCCAGTTTCTCAGACGTGGAAACTGAGGCTGGGGGGGCCTGGGTTTATATCTGGGCAGGAGATGGGAGGAGAGGAGGGCAACCTGAGCCTGTTCTGGTAGGCGTTTCAACCCCCGTCCTGGGACAGCCCCCACCCCGGCCTATGCCTGGCTCTCCCACACACAGGTGAGCCGAGTGGTCCCATCCTTCAGTGGCTCCCTCTGCCCCCGAGCAGCAAGCTGAGACCCCTTCACCCTCTGGAGCCCCCAATTACCCCTCCAGCCCTTTCTCCACAGCGTTCCCAGTCCCTGCTGCCGAGCCCACCGGAACCCCATGCTCCCCTCTCTGGAGACTTCTCTGCATGCACAGAGAAGTGGGTCCCCATCAGGGCTGTCTCCCGATGGCCACATAGCCAGGGAGCTGCCCCCATCCCCAGCACTGGGCCTCTCCAGGAGGGGGAGCAGCCATGCAGGTAGGATGGGGGGGGCTGCGGTGAGGGATGGCCTGAGCGCTGAGCCACAGGTGTCAGAGCAGGCCCCCAGCACGGCCCGCCCTGGGGGAGAGGGAGCCCGTGTTAGATCTCCAGGATCATCTGGGGCCCAGACCACAGCTATGGGCTGACCACCAGGGTCACGGCTGCAGTGACCACACCCCCGAGGCTCCACACATGTTTCCAACACGTGTCAGCCAGGCACCCCAGGGAGGTGTGTGAGTCCCTTGTGCATGTGAACGACAGACACGAACTCTGGCTGCTGCTGCCCTTCTACTCCAGGCGTGTCTCCTGGGGGCACCTCCAGGGTGGCAGCCCAATGTGACAGTGTGCATGAGGGAGAGAGAGGAGGACAGGCTATCGCCTCGCCTACCAAGGGGGTCTCAGTGACCCGAGCCTTGCACACCCTGCCTCTCCATCCCCAGGAGCTGATAGCCCCCAAGGAGCTCCAAGGGGACACCTGATGAAGCTCATGGTCAGGGCCATTCCTGGGCCACTGATGTCTCCCCTGTGCTCCTCCTCACCACTCCTCCCAGGCCAGGAGACCTGGAGGCCCTCAGGGAGGCAACAACAGGGACCTCGAGAGCCAGGGCCCCTCCAACCCGGGAGACGCTCTGCCAATCCACATCCTTCCTTTTCTACCTTCTCTCCTTCCAACCCTCCCCCGCAACACTTCAAGTCCACATACATCAAGCCTGTCACACAGAGGTCCTGGAGGCTGACAGCCAGATGCACACGTGACCAAACAAGATCCTTTTGGATATTGCTAACTTCCAAGAAGAACATACAGGGGGGGGGGCAGTGAGAGACAGTTGGGGAGCAGGAGGGAAGGCATGGAGCTTGTTGTGGCACCAAGATCTGAAGTCTACAGGGAGAGGTCGCCCCAGGCTGGAGCAAGCTTGGGGTGCACTAGGAAAAGATAGTTTGGGAGGGGAGGGATTCAGGGGTAGGAGGGCCCTGGGTGAGCCTGGGCCTGCGGCGGAAGCGATCTTTTGGGCTGTAGCAGAGAAGGCACGGCCTGGGCTCTCTGTGCAGCACCAGCAGGCAGGCGCGGGCGCAGCATGCCTCATAGGCCCCTGCCGTGGGGAACTCGCAGGAGACTGGCCAGTTATGGTGCTGTGGTGCCAAGGCCACAGAGGGGGACGGTCATAGGGAAAATATTGCCCCCTTGCAATGCCTGGGGTCCCAGTCCCACCTAGCAACGGCCTCCCACAGGGACCTGTTCAGTCCCTGAGTCCACCTGGCTGAGCCCGTGCCCACCATCCCTCACTCTGCAGGTGATTTGGTGGGGGGCACGCCAGGGTGCAAAGTCAAGGGGGTCTGGTGACAGGCCAGCTTCAATACCTGTAGAAGGTTCCAGGGTCACCAAGCATCCAGTGTCTCTCACCGGTGTCCCCCTCAGTGTGCCTGCATTGAGGGCACCGCGCGGAACTCTCCTGCTCGTGCAGGTAGGGGAGCCCGCCTCCAGGTAGGGGTGCTGACTCTGCCGGCTCCAGCCTCCAGCGCCTGATCCCTTGGCCACTCATTGCCCAGGCCCAGCTGAGTGTGTTGTGGGGCTTGGCCCACCTGCAAGGCTCCCACAGAGTGGACACCTCGGGACACCCCTGCCAGTCCAGACTGGCTCCCCTGCCTGGAAGGACCCCAGAAGCTGATGCTGGGAAACTCACAACTTTGCCTATACCACCACATCCCCAATAGCACTCAGGACACAGACAAGGACACCAAGAAGTTACAGCCCTCCCGGAAGCCCCACTGGTAGAGTCACTGCTCACAGGGACTCCAAGATGGATAACCTCCCGGTGTCTCTCTCATTTAGGCCATTTCACTCCCCCAAGGACCCCATGCAAGAAAGTAAGTTTGTTAAAGGTGGTTTCAACCTCCAAAATGTAAACTGAAGGAGGATGAGGAGGGCTGCGGCCTGCCTTGCCGGCTACTGACCTGAGTGGGCTCAGGGCTCGACAAGACCGGAGACTACCATTTCCCCCAAGAAAGGAAGAAAGGGATCTTCTCTTCTTGGCTCAGCCCCTTACTGCCAGGCCCCCGACAGGTGCTCAGGGAGCACGTGTCAACGTGTTCTCACGGGAGCCCTGGCCCTGGGCCAGACACCGTCCTTCCTGGAGGAGGGGGTGGCTGGAGGAACGGGGACAACTTGGGGGGGGGGGGGCCCGGGCCCCAGGGTCGCCGACAAGCACAACTGCGTGGGTGTACGCAGGGGGTGGGGGACCCAGCCCAATTTGGGGCTCTGAGCCCAGCGCCAGGAGGCCCGACGTTACCGGACCACGGGTCCCTCCCACCCGGAGAGGTCCGAGGGGGCGGGGGCCGGGAGGTGGGGGCCGGCGTGGCGGGCGCTCCCTTTCCCCCAGGGGGCGCCCGGGTCCCGCCCCCAAGCGGGCGGAAGCAGAGGGGGCGCCACGCGGCGGGAGAGGAGGCCATGGACGCGCGCCTCGGGGCGCTGCTGCTGGCGCAGCTGCTGGTGCGAGTGGAGCTCGGGGCGCAGGGTGAGCTCAGGCGGGGGTGCCGGCAGCCCAAGGGCTGGGGGCGGGGGTGGGGTGGGGCGTGTACAGACCGGGCGGAGCTCACCCGCACCCCCCCCCGCCCCCCAGAGTTGGAGGACGAGGACCAGCTGTTTGCAGGTAAGGCGCCCAGGACGCGCGCTTCCCCGCGTGGGCCACGGAGCCGGAGCGCAGACGGCGCCTCATCTTCTCCTCTCCCCCCCGCCCAGGTTTCGAGAACT
>NC_081567.1:37059462-37193431 GCF_022355385.1 Mustela nigripes
CCCCCGCCCAGGTTTCGAGAACTCGTCGTTGCTCACGTGTAACTGCCGGGCCCCTGGGGGGAGGGGCGGGCACCCGCGGACCACGTGGGGAGGGTCCCAGGGGTCCCCGCCCCCCCCCCGTCCCCCTGCGGCAAGACCCCCGACGTGCGCCCTTCCTTGTTGCCCGGAGCCCCTTCCCTTCGCGCGGGCGGGCGGGATCCTGCAGCTCAGCCGCGTGTCCCGCTGTCCGTCCCAGGGCCCTGCGGCCAACGAACCGTTTCGACGCGCATCGTGGGCGGAAAGGACTCGGAGCTGGGGCGCTGGCCGTGGCAGGGCAGCCTGCGCCTCTGGGGCTCCCACCGCTGCGGAGCGAGTCTGCTCAACCGCCGCTGGGTGCTCACGGCCGCGCACTGCTTTGAAGAGTGAGTCTGGGGCAGGCGGGCCGGGTCATGCATGCCCTTCGGGTGCGGATATGGCCTGCCTGTTCTCCTGAGCTCCAGGCCTGGCTGCAGGCACGTGAGGCAAACCCCGTTCCCCTTCTAGAGTGTTCCTCAGAGCATTCACAAGCACTTTTGTGTCGTGTTCCTTTCTGTCTTCTTTTCTTCCCAAATGACAGCACCGGGTGTCCCCTTCCTCATCCCAGGTCCGGGTGGAGGTGTACCGTGGGTGGGAGGAGGTGGGTAAGTGCTGGGCCTGTCCTGTGGCGGGGGCGGTGTGGAGTTCTCCACCTGCTCTGGTCCTGTGCATCTGTTCACTGTTTTTTATGACGGCTGCGGGAGGTGACAGGCTGGCTGAGTGGCCAGACCAGGCCCCGGGGGAGGGGAGGCATCCTGCTTTCCCCCACCTGCCCCTCCCCCCACTCCCAGACATCAGGTGTGCTCAGGGGCCGGGCCTCCTCTGAAGACCCTGCCTGCTCTCTCGTCCTGCCAGCCACAGTGATCCGTTTGAGTGGTCCGTGCAGTTCGGCGAGCTGTCTTCCTCACCGTCTATCTGGAATCTGCAGGCCTACTACAACCGATACAGTGTGGAGGAGATCATTCTGAGCCCTCTGTATCTGGGGGCTTCGTCCTATGACATCGCTCTGCTGAAGCTGTCCTCCTCCGTCACCTACAATAAGTACATCCAGCCCATCTGTGTTCTGACCTCCTCCTCTGAGTTCCAGAACCGGACCGACTGCTGGGTGACTGGCTGGGGGGACATTGAAGAAGAACAGGGTAGGGCTGCGGGCAGCGGGCTGGTTGGGGGGGGAGCCTCACACCCCACCATCTATTCCGTCCGCACCTAGGTCTGGGTGCAGCTGGGTCCCTCCTGGGGCCTCTCGGCACTTGTCTCATCACCTGCCGTCCCTCCTGCTTCCCCTGAAAGGACAGACTTCCTGTCCTCACACCAGCCTCCTTCTCCCTTCCAGAGACTGTGAGCCAGAAGCCGCAGTGAGAGGGAGGCCAGCTGGGCTCGGGCCTGCACCCCCCAGACGGCAGGGGTGTTGGGGTTGTGGGAGGGCCTCAGGCAGCCTCGGGCATGGACTGATTTAGCCAAGCACTCTTTCCACGTCGGCATGGATGCTCAGCCAGCACCCAGCCAGCCCCACCCTGGCTCTCCCACACCTCCTCCATCTCCCTGCCTTGCTTCCTTGCCTGGAGCACTGAGCCCGTGAGTCTCCTCCTGCAGTTTCAAGCCATCCACAATCCTCGGCTTCCCACCCAACTCTCCTGGGGTCCTTGAGCCAGCATGAAGTGCCACCTGCATACCTCTCACCATGAATTCCCCAAAACTGCTGGGCACAGCCTCCCCGGAGGTGCCCTGGGCCTGGACTGCCCCATACACAGCTCCCTGGCCCAGCCCGTTCCCACAGCACCCTTCCCACAGCAGCAACGACACACAGCTCCTCACGTCTGTGCTGTGTACCTGGCCCTGTTCTAGGCTCTTGAGACTGAGGAATGAGCAGGGAGAGGTCTCTCTCCCTTCTGGACCTTACCTATGAGTGAGGCTGGGAACATTTTTATACCTGCTTTACAGATGAGGAAAGTGAAAGAGGTAGGGAAATGGCTCTAAGGCCCCAGCAGGAGTCAGAGAAGCTGGGGTTCACTGGCCAAGAGGGTCATGGGTCTGTAAGGTCACACATCTGGAATTGGCAGGGGGGTGGAGGGGCTTAGAGTACCCACCACTGGCCCCACCTTCCTCGAGAGCTGGGGTCCTGGACGAGTGTCCCTGCAGACCTCCCCTGGCCCAAAGCGCCGAACGGGTGTGAGCCAAGCGGCCTAGTCCCCAGACTCCCTGACCCCGGACAGACAGGTAGTCCCGACCAGGCCTAGGCTCCCCTTCCTGCCGGCAGGTAGGAGGGGGCTTCTGGACCCCACCGTCTTGCAGGTGTCAAGCCCAGCTCAGCCACATGCCAGGTGGGAGACCTCGGCCGCCTCATGTGGAACGGGGCCATCGTAGCTCCCACCCACTGAGGTGGCTCAGAGCTTTGACACTGTTTATAGGGAAGGGCCCAGGCGGGGGCTTGGCCGACAGGAGGCCTCCCCAACTCGGCAGCTCTTGCGTCAGCCCTGTGGCTGTCCCCTGGCTCGGCTGCTGGCCTGGGCCTAGACTGCAGAACTGCACGGGTTTGGGTTTGGGTTCACAGCCGGCTCAAGCTCCCCCCGGTGCTCTGCGGGGGCAGTGGGGTGGTGGGGTGTGGGGTGGGGGTGGGCAGTCTTCCCTTACCTGAACGAGGGTCATGGTGGCGCTGTGTCCCATGAGGGCTCCAAAAGCCCGGAGAGCTCCTCCAGACGCTCTGGAAGCCTGGGGCTGTGTGAGGAGGGGAGGCTACTGGGGGAGGCCACGGGCTGGTCCACCTGCTCACATGCCTGACCGCCCCCTGCGGAGGCTCAGCTGTGCCACCCCCGCCCCCTGGCTGCTGGCCACCTCTGAGGGGCTGCTCTCTGCCTGCTGCGGAGGGGAAGCTGCATGTTGGGAAGGGGCTCTGGCCACCTGCCGTTGTCCACAGTGGGCTACGTGCTGGCCCCAGGGACCCTCTCCCCTACCCTGTAGCCTGGGCCAGTCCTCCTGCCCAGATGGCAGAGGGTGCCGTCTTTGTCTCTCCCCGCCCCCCAGATCTGCCGTCCCCCTACATCCTGCAGGAAGTGCAGGTCGGCATCATAAACAGTGCCATCTGTAACTACCTCTACGCACAGCCCGTTTTCCGCTACGACATCTGGGGAGACATGATGTGTGCCGGCACTATCCAAGGTGGCAAGGACGCCTGCTTTGTGAGTGTCCCTTCCCAGCCCAACCAGGGGCCTCCGGGGCCCGGCAGGCCACCGCCCCAGCCCCAGGCTTGAGAGCCACCTGTAGCCCTGCACCTCATTTGGTCCTTGTGTCCCCCTCAGAGGGTAGAGACCATGGCCCCACTTTGCAGACGCAGAAACTGAGGCTTGTTCACTTCCGGGGTGGAGCATGGGGTTTGCACCCAGTCTGCCCAACTCCACAGCCCCTCCTGCTGTCCCTGCCTCTCCACCGACTCCTTGGCCCCCCTACCCTCAACGCCTGGCTCTCCCACGCTGCTCCCCAGGGTGATTCAGGCGGACCCTTGGCCTGCGAAAAGAAAGGGCTGTGGATTCAGGTTGGAATCGTGAGCTGGGGGTCGGGCTGCGGGAGGCCCAACCGGCCCGGAGTCTACACCAACGTCAGTAGGCACTTCAGATGGATGCAGAAGCTGTTGTCCCGCAGCGGCGTTCCCAGGCCAGCCCCCTGCCTGCAGCTACTGCTCCTGGCTCTGCTCGTGCTGGCCTCGCCCCTGCGGATGGCCTGAGCACACCAGAGCGCCTGGGAGGTGGGGCCATCTGCTATGCCAGGCCCCATCCCCCACTGTCCTTCTGCTAATAAACACGTTCCGTTCACATGATGGAGTCTATGCCTTGCAGAGCCCTCTGTGGCCCGGGGGGGCTCCCTGGACACCCAGTCACCCCAGCAGCACGCCCTCACTCCTGAATCTTGCTCCAGGTGTCTGCACTCTTTGGGTTTGGGGGGCAAATCATAGGACCCCCTCTGGTTAGATCAGTCAGAAAGGTAATTGCTGGGAGGACATTAGTGGCCCCTAGGGAGACGAGGGGGGTTGCCGGGAGGGAATGTCCTGAATCCCCCCGGTGCTCAGGCCCCCCACCACACACAATAGACACTCCTGGTCTGACCTCTTTCCCCGAGGCTGACCTGGGACCAGGACTGGAGTGCAGGAAGCTGCTTTGGGAGGTAATCCCAGGAAGCCTCAGTGGGGAGGGTCCCGCTGTGGACTACTGAGGCACAGTCCCCCTGGCGCCTGTGAGAAATCACGGAGGCACGTCTCGGTGTCGGCAAAGCCAACCTCCCTGCTCACCTGTGATCCTGGGAGATGGGAAAGGGGTTCGCTTCCCCAAATGGGGAGTGGTTGAACACTGGTGGGCTGCCACAAAGACCAAAGTCCTCCCCGCTGGGCAGGAGGCCCCCAGCCCGCTCCCTGTCTCACCAGATACCTCAGAGGCTGCTACTGTGGCATGCGCAGGCCCCGGTTTCTGTTTCCTTCCTGCCCTCCCCCTGCAGCGGGAGGACCTCCTCTCCACACACAGCAGGGCCAGTGGCTTCCCTGGGCTCCTGGCCGGTGGGGCACCCCACGCCTGCAGGAACTCTGCCACCTCCTGTCACCCCTCACCCCTCTCAAGACTCCCCACCGCGCTGTTACATGGCGCCTGTGTGACCGGCTCTGACCTGACTTGGGGTCCTTGCAGGTACTGTTCCCTTGGTCTAGAGTGTTCCCTTTTCCTGGTTGAGCCCCGTTCTCCAAGGCCTCAGCTGAAACCTTGCTCCTTCCACTCTGTCATCCTGCTCATCACAGTCCTTACGGTCCTTCCTGCCAGCTCTCCGTTTGTCACTAAGTGGCCTTGGCCATACTTTCCTGCATGGGGGTCCCGGAGCCTGTATGGCCCAGCCATGACCATGCAGCCCTGTGCCCTTCACGGTGGAGATGCCCCACCACCCCACCCGCAATCAGTGATGGGCTCCGGGAGGTCTAGCCACGGCCCCCTGCCACCCCTTCATGTGGCACAGACCACACTGGATGTTTCCAGGCCCAGGGTGGAAGGGAGCTCCAGGGGACCGTCGACACTGCACCCCGGAGGTCATCGTGGGGCAGCATTGGGTCCCTGGTTTACTCACCCCGTAGTGTCCCCTGCCTTTGCTCTCCTGAGATAGGCTGGAGATGGTGAGAGGTCTCAGCCATCCTGGGAAGGGACTCGGCAGCTTCAGGTGGGCAACTCGGGCTCATCACTCTGCCACCCGCCCCTACCCCCTGCGGCATTCCCGTTCCCAGCTGTCTTCCAGGGAAGACATGGCCCTGCCGCAGAGAGAGGCCTTGTGCGCCTGGGCATGCATGGTCCAGCAGCCTCCAAGCTGATGTTGGGACCCCGTCACGGACCAGTGGGCCTGACCCGGTGGCCACTGGAGTTGCTTGTTCCCCCACAGCTGGTTCAGGGCATGCCACTCCACTGTGGACAGACAGCTCAAGTCACTCTGACTGCTGGGGAGGACATGCGTAGTGGGAACATGGGAGTCCTGTCTGGTGAAGAAGGTGGAGGCTTGGGGGAGGGGGGTCCCCCAGACCATAAGTGACCACTGTCCTATCGTGTGCTTTCCCACCAGCCAGTATCAACCAAGAGGGGGCCTTCCCTTGTGGTCAGTTCCTGCAGCTTTCACCTTTAAGGACATCTTCAGCTTGGAGCAAAGTTTTTTTCTTGTATCGTCTTTTATTTTTGCTTTCTTTTCTTTTTCTTCCTTCTGTAGGTTCCACGACCCGTGTGGAGTCCAGTGTGGGGCTTGAACTCACAACCCTGAGATCAGGAGTCAGATGCTTAACTGGTTGCCTGAGCCCCCCAGGAGCCCTGGAGTCCAGACTTTCTGAACATAGTTTCTGAACATAGAGCAGATGTTAGCTTATGACACTCATCATTATTTTTCACTTCTATTATGGGTGATACCAATGTATTTTTTCTTTTCCTTTTTCCTATTCTCCAAAAAGTTGTAGAAGCCAGAGCACATATTTTAGGTAGCCACTAAGATTTACTATTTCCCTTATGCAAACAAGAATAATTACAGAGTTGGGCTGCCTGGGCGGCTCAGTGGGTTAAGCCTCTGCCTTTGGCTCGGGTCATGATCTCGGGGTCCTGGGATCGAGCCCCACATCGGGCTCTCTGCTCAGCGGGGAGTCTGCTTCCCCCTCTGTCTCCTCCTGCCTCTCTGCCTACTTGTGATCTCTCTCTCTCTCTTTAATAAATAAATAAAATTTAAAAAGAATAACTATGGAGAAACGGAAGTATTTTGGATGGGTTCTATGCATAACCACAGTCCAGAGCTTCGTGCATTTCACAGTGTGTGGAGAGTCGTGTGCAACTAGGGACACACCGGAGTGTCCACACTTGTCACCCTTGGGTGATAGCTGTCTAGGCGCTTACCATTCTTTTAAGCCTATTCCAGATTTCCTTTGCTACCCCTTTGCTATCGTGTTGTAATCAGAAAAAAAGAAAAAAAAAACACAAAAACACAAAAAAAAACCAGTAAGGGCATTTATTTATTTATTTATTTTAAAGATTTTATTTGACAGAGATCACAAGTAGGCAGAGAGGCAGGCAGAGAGAGAGAGAAAGGGAAGCAGGCTCCCTGTGGAGCAGAGAGCCCAATGCGGGGCTCGATCCCAGGACGCTGAGATCATGACCTGAGCTGAAGGCAGCGGCTTAACCCACTGAGCCACCTAGGCGCCCCAGTAAGGGCATTTAAAGACCAAACAAGAATCCAGTTGGTTGGGTGTGTGGACAGGTGACATTTTCTCAGGCTTATGGAGGAGGGTCTGCTGATGCACTTTCAAGCCACCTGCCTGCCACATTCCAAGGACAAACGCCAGGACTGCCGCTATCAGCAACAATAGAATAGCTACGAAGATTCTGGTACAAGAGCGAGAAACTGGTGCTACCGGGTCTTCAGAGATCGGAGACAAAGTTACGTGGGTGTTGAATTCTAGATCCTCTAACAACCAGTCAAGGGGGAGAGCAACGTGATGTCATTCTCAGGCGGGACGGCTGATGAAGGGGACCTCCCGCCTGCCCTTCCCCAGGGAGGTTCCTACGGCAGGGAACAGAACGGAGCTCAAGGATGTCGGCATCCTAATCTCCGGAGACTGAGTGTGTCACTCTCGGTGGCAAAAGACACCCTGCAGACGTGGCTGAGCCAGTGGTGTGACATGGGGAGACTGTCCTGGATTGCCCTGGTGGGACCGGTGTCATCACTGGGGGCCTGAAACCTGAAATTCCTGGGAGGAATCGGAAGAAGCAGTTCCTAGAAGTGGTGCCCGAGAAAGAGGCTGGATGAGGCAGTGGACGCAAGAAAGAATAAATAAAACATGCCAAAATGGCAGAAATACAGTGTCGATGTCCCATTTCTACTGGAAAGAAGAGGGGAAAAAAGGCAATCAGGGGCATTAGAGGTGAGGGCAGCAAACCTAAGAGCCAAAATTAGCCAGCATTCCCCAAACTGACCTGATCATGGAACCCTCGTCTTGGGGGGAGTTTCACAAGAGACCTGTATGACGCTGCCCCACGTCTCCAGGGCCAAGCTGGGTCCCGGCAGTCCCCTGAGTCCCTCCCTCTCCTAGGAGCCCCTGATCTGATACACTCCATCTCCTGGGGTGGATTTTCCTTCAGTAAACTCTCAGGGCTTTCAGCACCTGTCTCTGCCATGTGTGCCTTCTGACACAAGGGGGCACTGCTGAGCTGGAGCTGCACAGGGGCTCTTCTAGAGGGCAGGCCAGGGCTCTGGGGCAGCGTCCCTCACTGCCTGTTTGCTAAATAAGCAGGTAGCTGAACATGCAGGTGACTTGGGGGCCCGAAGCAATGTTTCCGTCCCCATACTTATTTGTATGGGATGAGGACCCCGCCCCCCCACCATGCGTCCCCATTGCCGTTAGCCCCGTTCTGTGTCTGCGGGATCCCTTCCCTCCACTTCAAGCGGGGTCTCCCTTTCAGAGTCCAAGGCAAAGTGCAGAGCCAGGCACCCACGGTCTGCCCACGGAGCAGACTGCACTCCTTCGCATGTGAGAAGCGGACGGTCACCTGGAGACTTTGCACGTACCCCGCTCGGGGGACAGACCTACTTGCAATGTCCAAATACCCTCAAGATGGTGATTCTAAAATCAATGCGTCCTCCTTAGAACATACAAGTCCACAAAAGGAGCATAAAGAAGAAACCCTTAAAGATCACCAGAACTGAGGGGTGCCTGGGGGGTTCAGTGCGTTGAGCCTCTGCTTTCGGCTCAGGTCATGATCCCAGGGTTCTGGGATCGAGCCCTGCATTGGGCTCTCTGCTCAGCGGGGATCCTGCTTCCTCCTCTCTCTCTCTGCCTGCCTCGCTGCCTCCTTGTAGTCTCTGTCTGTCAAATAAATAAATAAAATCTTAAAAAAAAATCACCAGAACCGAACTTTGAAGGAATTTCTTCATGTTGGACATCTGGGTTGTTGACCAATGTCCTTACACACGACACGTCTGGGGCACCTTCGAGGCTCCATCAGCTAAGCGTCTGACTGGATCTCAGCTCAGGTCTTGATCTCAGTCACGGTCATGGGTTCCAGCTTCGAGCTCGCTTCGCACTGGGTGTACAGCCTACTGAAAAACAACAAAACACATCTTCGGGGGAATCTTTATAATCTCAGCACCTGCTCCCAAGCATTTCTTTGGCTAACGTGTCTACAGGCTCGATGCTTCCGTCAAATGGACTTCATGTCTTCAAAGGACTTTAAATGGGGAGGACGCCAGGGCTCTCCTCCAACAAAGGAAGAGGGACCCACCTCCCAGCCTGGTTTGACCCTGAGGGTGTCCACTTTCATATCCTTTGTAAACTTATAGGTTAAAAAATAACGCTTTTCAGGGGCGTGGGTGGCTCAGCGGGTTAAGCCTCTGCCTTCAGCTTGGGCCATGATCCCAGGGTTCTGGGATCGAGTCCCGCACTGAGTGTTTCTGGTTCAGCTGGGAGCCTGCTTCTCTCTCTCCCTCTGCCTACAACTCCCCCTGCTTGTGCTCTCTTGCTGTCAAATTAATAAAATCTTTAAAAAAGGGGGGGGGCGCCTGTGTGGCTCAGTGGGTTAAGCTGCTGCCTTCGGCTCAGGTCATGATCTCAGGGTCCTGGGAAGAGCCCTGCATTGGGCTCTCTGCTCAGCAGGGAGCCTGCTTCCTCCTCTCTCTCTCTCTCTGCCTGCCTCTCTGCCTACTTGTGATCTCTCTCTGTCAAATATATAAATAAAATCTTTAAAAAAAAAAAAAGAGCTTCTCAGTTTGTAAAAGTGGTAATCTAACCATAACAACAAAAAAGTCAAAGCAGAAAACAAACAAACAAACAAACGGACAGGGAAGGGAGCAATGTCCTAACTGCCCTCATGTGGAAGTAAGCGTCGTTGCTTGGATGTTGCTGCAGAAGTCTGTTTGGGCAGGCAGGTTCAAGGGCAGGCCAGAGGAAGGATGGGGTAGGGTGTGCGTCAGGGTGGGGTCCCGGACCCCAAGACCTCTGAACTCCAGGAAAGGAGAAGATGTTTACAAAGGGAATTCTTCTCTAAGTGTTGGACCCCTGCTATGGGGTGGGTCTCTCAAAGCAGAGAGGCAGATGGGTTTGAGATGATGGAGGTGGGGGCCTCAGTGGGCCTGGGGGAGGGGCTCTAGCCATCTGGAGGTGGGATGCACTGGCTCTGGAGTTTGGGAGAGGCTCCCAGCCAAGCCTCAGCCTGACTGGGTAATGTCCTGTGATGGGTTAGATTGTGGTCCCCCAAAAGGATATGTCCACCCAGAACCTCTGATGGGACCTTATTTGGAAAAAGGGTCTTCACAGATGTAATTAAGGTAGGGATCCTGAGACACTCCTGGATAGAATGGGCAATGAACACAACACCAGCCGTCCTTACGGAAGATGGGAAAAGAAGCCACAGTCACGGGGAGCAGCGCAGGTGAGGGAGGAAGAGAGACTGCAGGGGTGTAGCTACGAGCCGAGAAGCACCCGGGCCAGCCGGCAGCCAACAGAGAGTAGAAGAAGCAAGGGATCTTGTCCTTCAGAGATTTCGGGCTGAATAAGGATTTATTTATTTGAGAAGAGTGAGCACGGGCAGAGAGCAGAGCAGAGGGAGAGGGAGAAGCAGGCTGAGCACAGAGCTCGCCCTGGGGCCCTGCACGGGGCTCGATCCGAGGACCCCGAGATCATGACCTGGGCCAAAGTCAGACGCTCAATCAACTGAGCCACCCAGGCGCCCCATGTAATTTGAACTGCGTAAAAGATTGGACAAAATGTGTGGTTTTCCAAAACAGGAGTTGCATTTCTCTGGGGAAAAGGAGAAAAAGTGCTTAGCTTAGAGCGGGGCATCAGTGAGAACCGGAGGCTTTCTTGTCTGCTGTGCCGCAGGCTGCAGGTCACAGCGGGGCCTCCCCAGTCCCCACATCCCGACGGGAGGGAGACCTGGTCCAGCCCCTCTCCTCTGCTGGGAGAAGGCCGCATTGTTTCTGCTCCTGGCAGCGAGGTCCAAGCATGTGCTCGGTGGGGATTACGGCCTCGCAAATCCTCTTGTGGGGAGATCTCGCCCTGAGGGACAAAGGGCCTGTGTTGAGCCTCCCCAGGGCCAGTGCTGCGCCACGGGGGATGAGGGAGGCCCCTCGGCAGGGGTGCATGTGTGCGTACGTGCAGGTCCTGTGCAAGGCCCTGTGTGTGGACAAAGTCGGACAGGCGTGCGAGCTTGAGGGTGCGTCCGAGTGCGAGCGCATGTGTGTGCACGTGAGTCCTGCCCTCTGAAAGTGTCCCTCGTGTGTGCTTTTTGGCACGTCCTGGCACCCCTGTCATCTAGGCAGCGACTGGCTCTTCTAGTCAACCCCCTAGGCAGTGCTCCCCTGAGTTCTACTCCCCAGTAGGATCCCCAGAGTTCTACCTCCCAGGCAGCGCTCCCCGGGGCTCTACCCCCCAGGTACTGCTCCCCGGGGCCTTCCCCCGCCCCCCAGGCAGTGCTCCCTGGGGTTCCGGTTCTCACAGATTCTCCTGGGCGAAAACCCAGCCAGCCTGGCACTAGGAAGGAGGCACCTGAGTTGGCAGCCACAACCACAAAAGCACCCAGCGATTGACTGGGGTGAGAAACAGAGCCCCCTTTGTGCAACCCCCATCCCCTCCTCCCAAGCCACGTCTGCCAAGGTCCTGGGCCTCCGCCACCTCCACTGCCTCTGCCTCACAGGAGGCTCTGGGGCCTCAGGAGGGGATTGGCTGTCCTTGCCCCTTCCATCAGTGGGCCCGAGGACCTCTGGGAGGGCGAGGAGCATGGGGGCCAGGTGGGGAGCCCTTGGCTTTCAACCTGAGTCAGTGGAGGGTGGCTGAGCCATAAGGGGCCTCTGCAGAGAGACCAGCGCAGGCCCAGAAGGAAGGGTCCTGTCCAAAGCAGCCCTCGCTCTCCCCACAGGGGGCTGGCTGGGGGATGCTGTGGACGGGACCGCCTCTCTTCCAGACTGGGGACCAGCGAGGCAGCAGGATTGCTGACTTTGTGGGTAAAGGGCCAGAGGACACACGTGGCAGGTTTTCTGGGTCACAGAGTGTCACAGTGGCCCAGCTCTGTGGGGAGACAGCAGCCCCAGACGACGTGCCCATGAATGGGCTTGGCTGTGTGCCTGGAACACTTTCTTTGGACCGTGACAGTAGAGTTTCACCGGCCTTTCATGTGTCACAAAGCGCTATTCTTTTGAGTTGTCTCTAACCTTCGAAAACTAAGAAGTGTTCTTAGCTCTTGGGCTATGCACCATGGGGGTGGGAAGCGGGATGTGGCCGCGGGCCGTAGTTTGCTAACCCCTGGCCTGGGTACCTCGGAGGCACATAAGGAGTGGAGGTCCCTTGAGACAGGGTCTCCACGCTGTGCCCAGTCCCCCAACACTGGCATCCCGGTGAAAGCAGGAGGAGGAGCCTGCGCGTCCAGACTGGGTCTGTGCACATAAAAGGCCATTCTCAGCACCCACTTCTTGTAACCTGATGGGACCTTCCCGAACACCCAATCTGCGCTGAGCCTGGCTCCCAGCCCAGGCCACGCATCCCTCCTTTCCTGAGCCCGCAGAGTGCTCCCCTGCACTGCCAACACCATCATTTATGTGTCCGGTCACCAAATGGACAAGCGTGTTGTTTCTGATCTTTAGTGATTTTGGAGGACATGGCCCAAAACAACCCCGTCCACCTGGCAGCACAGATAAGGCCTGGATGGTCGGGCCCTTGCAGGAGAAGGCCCCCCGAATTCTCCTAACGCCCAGGAGGGGGCTGTACCGCAGCCCACGGACAGCAGATGACCTGATTGTCTGTTGGGGTGGTGGGAGCTCCCGACAGCAAGCCCCACACGCAGGGAAGCCAAGATCTAGACGCAGTCTGGCTCCCGTAGCGGCGCTGGCAGGGGCCTGAGACCCGCAGCCCTCGACAAGTGGCCCGTTACCTCCCAGGTATGTCTGACCCTTAAGCCTGATGTCAGGAGTGCCCAGGGGCACTGGCCTAGAGAATCGCCCGTTCCCCAATCCTCTGCACCTGGGTCATCCCAAGGCCTGTTGCAGCCAGCCTGTCCCGGCGCCATCTGCTCCGGACACAAAGCAAAGACTGTCACTGTCTTCCAAGTGACATACCATGGAGGGACCGGCCTCTGGGGTCTCTTCCACCTGCAGCTGGACACAAGCTCCAGCTCTCTCTGACGGTCCGGGGACAGCTGGGCCTGAGCTCCTGGAAGCCCACAAGACCCCAAGCTCCACAAAGGCCTGAACGAGGTCCTGGGGCCGGTTCTGCACAAGGCAGGAGCCCCGGTGGGCACCTGACTGCAGCTCCTCCATGGGGTACAGACCTGTCTGGCCAAGCTGGTGGGGGGATGTCTCAGCAACCCCCCATTTAAAGTGCCATTCTAGTCCAGGTGCTGAGGAGGGAGACCCGGAGGTGGCAGAGAAACGCTCGTCACTGTCCCATTTTGTTTGTGTAGGCCATGAAGCCAAGATAATAAACACAGCGTGTCCGGGAGCCTCCCCCAGGACGGCTCTGGGATTCCCCCAGGAAGAGCCCTCACCGCCATTCCTTCCTGCTCCCCCCGTGGCCTTCACTCCTTCCTTCTGGATGGGGGCCCACGGGGATGAGGTGGGTATAAAGGGCTGGGGGGAGAGTGCCCAGGCACAAGGCATTGTGCCACTGGGACTGGGCGACAAGACTCACGGTCAGGTATGGTGGCGCTCCCCTCCCACGATGGGACCTGGCGAGGTCCAAAGGGGGCCCCCCCTCAGAGGCAGGGGCCTGTCCTCTTCCCTCCAGGAGCCTTGGGACTCACCATCCAGAGGCCATGCTGCTGGGGCTGACTCTCGGCCTCCTGTGGAGCGCCACCTGCTGGGCAGAGCGTAAGTCTCACTGAGTCTGACCCCCCCAGCTTGCCGCCCACCGTGGGGAGGGGGGGTGGTGCATCCTCACCCCGACCCCAGCCCGTCCCCCCGGGAAGGCCACACTCACCCTTCGCCACAGACCGACGACTCCAGTCCTGGAGCCTCGCGGCTGTCTTGAGGGCTGTGTCCAGCTCAGGGCAGGGACATGCTCCCCGTCAGCCTGTGGTGCCCTTCTCTTCCCCTGCTGGCTCCCCTCGTCCCTCTAGAGATGTATGGGGCCGGAGGAGGCACATATTTCAGCACCTCCAGTGACTGTGAAATCACCGGAGTCCGGGTGGCCGTGGATCTCATTGGCCTGGTGAAGAGGTGAGTAGGGACCGGAGCGCCATCGCCACGGCCTCAGCAGCCGGTGGAGGGGGCTTCGCACCTCGTCCCCGCATGCCTGTGCGGGAGCTCCGGATGACCCTGGGAGTTGCGGAGCCGGCAGCCACCAGCTCCCTTCTTGTCCGGGTTCAACGCCCCCTCGCCCTCCCGCACGTCAGCCCCTCCCATTGTCTGCAAGTCCCGCTGGCTTCCCTGGGCTGATCTAAAAAGAGGGGCAGGGCCGCCTGGGTGGCTCAGTGGGTTAAAGCCTCTGCCTTCAGCTCAGGTCATGACCCTGGGATCGAGCCCCACATCGGGCTCTCTGCTCTGAGGGGAGCCTGCTTCCTCCTCCCTCTCTCTCTCTCTCTCTCTCTCTCTGCCTCTCTGCCTACTTGTGATCTCTGTCAAATAAATAAATAAAATCTTTAAAAAAAGAAAAAAAAAGAGGGGGAGATGATGCTCCTCCCTCCTTTCTCCCTTCAACCCCAAACAGCCTCAGTCTGAGAGGCTCAAGATACTCTGCTCCAGATGCCCAACGGGGAGCCCGGGGGTGGGCTGTCCGGGGGAGAGTCTGAGGAAAGGCAGGGACCTCAGAAAGGATACTGGCGGGACACAAGTCAGCAGAAATGTGTGAAGGCCCAGAGCTGGTCCCTGCCCTCACCTTGCTCCAGGCCTGGTCTAGTCAGTAACTGGGGCTCAAAGTCCAAGCTGGGTCTGGGGACAGCTCCCCACTGTGTGCAGTGACAGCAGCTGACACTGCCCGCGTGGTCCCTTATGAATGATCTCGCTGACTGCCCCCAAACCACTTTCAGAGAAGGAAACCAAGGCCTGGAGAGGCTGGGTGACCAGCCCAAGCCCACAAGGCCCGAAGGCATCAGAGCAGGGGTGTGAGGGCGACAGCTCTGTCCGCGGGCTGGGGATGTTTACCAGCAGTGAGGGGACTGCTGTCCTCGCAAGGGGACCGAGTGCCTGGGGAGTAGGGGGCCAGCCCGGCTCTGGCCTCCAGCTACCCCCCCAACCCTGTCTCCCAGCATCCAGGTGCGATGTGGCAACTCCTGGGGCCCGGTGTTTGGCGCCTCGGGTGGGACGACCCAGGAGTTCCTACTGCAGCCAGGAGAACACATCGATACCATCTCCGGCTCCCACAGGGTGTTTATCCGGTTCCTGTTCATATCCACAGACTGGGGGCGCTATGCCATGTTTGGGCGGGAAAGTGGCAACACCTTCTTGGCCGGTGGGAATGGGAAGGTGCTCACAGGAATCTGTGGTCAGCATAAGATTTTAGGCCTTTCGGGCCTCTGCTTTCGCTGGGACTACCCTCCCGAGGAGGAGGAGGAAGAGACCACTGCATCACCCCCTACCTCGACTAAATGCAAGTAGGGCTCCCGGTGAGCCGAGGGGGCTGAGGGGAGCTGAGTTGACCTCAGTTGGAATCCGGCAATAAATAATGCTTCTGCGAGAACGGCGGCTCCACATGTGGTCCTTGGGCCCGGGGTGTGACCGAAGTTTTCCCGGCTGGCGGGGGACGAGGCTTCCGGAGTAGAGGTACAGGGTGCAGAAGGAGCGGGTCTGACGCCCCAGGCCTCGGGGATTCTGCCTGTGCAGACCTTGGGCCTTGGAGATCTCCCATCTTTCGGGAGTCTGGGCTCCAAGGACGCCCGCTACCCCGTCCTGACCCCAAACCTGTCCGTGGGTCTCTGACGGCCCAGACTCAGTCCTGGTCTTCACCGAGTGGGTGACAGGACTCAGGGAAGCCAGCCATTCACATCCCCGCTCGCTGAGCGCATCTCTGCCAGGGCCTGGGCTCCCCCAGCCCCTCACGGTTAAGAGAAGAGGCCAGGGGTCCGGCTGAAGGGTGCCCTGTGAGGAGTGGAGGCAGAAGCAGGTCGTGGCAGCTGCATTCACGGGGACACAGGCAGGGCACTGAGTCCGGCACCTGCGTAGAGGTAGAGGAATTGGGGGCGTGCTGCAGGGACCCTGCCTCCAGGGATCCTCCTTCCTTCAAGGGGGGACCCTACCTCACAGTGGTCCCCCCACCCCTTCCGAAAGGAGGCAGCATCTGGGCCTGCAGGTGAAGGGACACCTGGCCTGGTGGAGACAGAGCCAAGGGCATTCCCGGCAGAGCGACCAGTAGGGCGAAGGCAGCTGAAGACAGGCTCCTGGAAGTGTGATTGTGAGAGAAGCCTGGGAGCTCGTGCAGACCCCGGGCAAGCCCGTTCTTTGTGTGCCCCATCCCGAGCCCGGGATCCCACGTGAGAGCTTACCTCGAGTCCCAGCGACCTCCAGAAACAGGGCTTCCAAACACTGGGGGACGGTGACCGCAGGAAGGCAGGTTCTGCACTGCGCCACCGAGCACACGCACAGCCAAGGCTGGCTGCCGGCGCGGGCTGTCGGGTCCGGCTGCATCCGAGCGACCCCGTGGGCAAGGCCTCCAGCAGCTCCTGCCTGGAAAACGAGCAAACTGAGGCACAGAGAGCCCAGCAGCCTGGCCTGCGTCACACAGTGGCGGGCAGCAAGGCCGGGGTTCACTTGGGCTGGGAACCCCAGACCCTTGCTGACATTTTTCTCTGTTCTGCTTCTTACCCTTTGAAAGGCTGCTTGGGACCCACTTAGTGGTTCTCGTCTGGGGTCCGTGGGCAAATTTCAGAGAATCCATGAATGTGGCTGGGGGTGGGGGGAAAGATACCTGTTTATTTTGGGTGTTTCCTACTGGAAATTCGGTGTTTCCTTCACATCTGCGTGTGACCACACCAAGCTCATCAGCAGTGTTCATGACCTTGACAATGACACTTGTCCGGACTTCAGAGTTACAGGCATTTTCAGATGTGCCCCGGGATCTGTCAGTAGTAAAGGGGATTTGGAGAATTTGTGAGGACACATTTTGACGAGCGCATCTGAGTGTTTTCCTCCAGTGTTGTAGAAAAGCCCCTGGGCTGGGGCTCTCCACCCTCCCTCGACAGCGGCTCCCTGGTGCCCGAGGTCAAGCGCCATTTCCCCTGACCGTTTCCACAGGGGATTTTCTCAGGGCTGGCAGCTTCAAGGGGGGCCCCTACCTCCCAGTGGCCCCCCACCCCTGTATGGCAACAAGGGCGGTCAGAAATGGGACAGTGTTGAAGAGGGTAAGCAGTCGCTGCCTTGTGACCAGATCAGACGGGAAGGGAGGAGGACAGGCGAGAGGGCAGGGGCTGGAGAAGGAGGAGACGCCGACCAAGGGGCTGGCGCCGGGCAGGCGGACCCACTGACTGCAAGAGAGAGGACCCGACGGCCATCCCCCCAAGCTCCAGAATGCTCCCGGCTCCGGCTCCTTCCCACTCTGATATTCCCAGACGCCTCTCAAGGAGGGTTGCCAGATACACAAATTTCAGCATTTCAGATAAATAAATAATGTTTTACCGAAGTAAGTATCAACCACTGCATTTTTAAAAGTGTAACTACAGGGGCACCTGGGTGCCTCAGTGGGTTAAAGCCTCTGCCTTCGGCTCGAGTCATGATCTCAGGGTCCTGGGATCGAGCCCCGCGTCGGGCTCTCTGCTCAGGGGGAGCCTGTTTTCTCTCTCTCTCTCTGCCTGCCTCTCTGCCTACTTGTGATCTCTGTCTGTCAAATAAATAAATAAAATCTTAAAAAAAAAAATAAAAGTGTAACTACATTCTAAATATATATATATGTAAATATAAAAAATATTTATTTATTTATTTTAAAATATAAGTATATCCCAGACACTGCACGGGATATACGTATACTAAAGGTTTTTTTGTGTTTTCCTGGAATTCAAATTTAACTGGGGCTTCTGTATTTTCATTTGCTGGATCTGGCAACCCTAACCCAAGACACATCGTGTGCTGCCAGAGGAGGGGTCCTTAGACAAGCCAGTGGGAGCAGTCAGGAATGGAACCGTCGGGAACGTGGGCCCTTCTAGGACAGGGCAAGGGACCTGTGGAGGGGACGGAGTTGAGTGTGACAAGCGGAGACCTAGGGAGGTCTGGGGACTGAGAGTTCTCCTGAGGGGGTGCCTGCCTCTGACCTCTGAGACCCTGAGGCCCCAGAAAGAGGGGATCCTTCACTCGCTCCCATCCCGATGCCCCGCACTTAAGATTCTTCCTGAGCTTTCAGTGCTTTTATCAGCAGCCTGCTCCGAAGCCTGTATCCTTCCCTCCTCCCTCCAGCACCCCAGGCCATGGCGGGGCAGGGGGCCCAGGTCAGGCCTGCTCTGGGGGCTTCAGCTTCAGGAAGTACTGCAGAGTCAGCACATCTGGGGACCCTCTGGAGCCCCGAGTTTTGCTCAGCCCTTGCCTAGATCTGGATCCCCAGCTCTCCCCTACTCTCCTCTGCCCCACGTATCCGTGGGAGCTCCCTCAGTGCCTCTCAAGGGCAGGTGTGTCTCGAAGGTGTGTCTGGAAGATGGGAAGCGGGAGGTGGGTGCGGGGACGGGGGTGGGGGTGAGGGGGGACAGAAAGGAGAGAGGGCGGGTCCAGCTCTGTCACCTCTGTCACTGGGCAGGTGTGCCAGGCTGCGGGCTGCACGCGGGACAGCTGGGGGAGGGGCAAGGAGGGGCCACGTCTTGGGGGGTGGGGGAGTGGGCTGCAGGCAGGACCAGAGAGGCCAGGAGGCACGTGGGACTTAGGCCTCAAGGTCAGGAGCAACAGGACACGGAAGAAGCTCCCAGGAGGCTCTGCAGAGGCGAGGTTGGGAGGGAGGAGTCCTGGAGGCTGGGCACAAGGACATGAGGGGAACCTGTGTTTCCTACAGGCTTCAGAGACTTAATGAGAAGATGGCACCCAGGACAGTGTCATGGGGTGTCACCCACACAGCTGCACAGAAGGGCCCCCCTTTGGCTGGGTGCTCTGACATCATCCTGAAGTTCTTGACAAGTGTGACTCAAGGAGTCCTGTGTTTTCACTGTACGCTGGGCATTCGAAGTCCTCAGCGGGTCCAAGGAGAGACTGTTTCCTGAGGCCCCTCTCCGCCCTGCTCCCGGAGCCAGTCCCCAGATGGGCCAATCATGCCTCCTCTTCTGCTCCGGCCTTGCCTCCCAACGCCATGCAGGTCCCGCCAGCTGCACGTGGGCTGAGCCCCTCGCCCGGGCGCTGCCCAACCGCCCCCACCATGAGGGGCACTGAAGATGGCACCTCTGGCACGGACACTTGCTGCGTTCCAGCTCCCAGCCCCCAGGAAGTGAGCCCTACAGCCCAGCCAAGCCCACAGGACATG
Organism: Mustela nigripes; assembly: GCF_022355385.1. NCBI lineage: Eukaryota > Metazoa > Chordata > Mammalia > Carnivora > Mustelidae > Mustela > Mustela nigripes. Next base: position 37,078,412 of record NC_081567.1, read on the forward strand.
GGGAGAGCAAAGGAGGGGTGGGGAGGGATGGTCACCCATGGTGACATTAACCGAGGCGAGAGATGGCCCAAAGCTGAGGGGCTCGTGTTGGCTCTGAGCACCCAAGCTGCACTGGCCGAGCCCTGGACGGGAGTGAAAAAAAAAGCAAACAGGTCCTGCCTGAGACGGGCCCCTCGGGCCCCTCGAGGGGGCAGAGATGTCGAAGCATCTGCCTAGAGCAAGAGAACACTTTCTGCCCCAGGGATTTACTTGCCTAAGCTCGTCTGCGGTCCCCTCCCTGCTGCAGCTTCCGGGGACTCATAGGTGGCCTGCTGTCCCAGCACTCCCTCGGCCCAGGCCTCACAAGGTCACATCCCTGCTTCAGTCCCATCTCACAGCTGAAGAATCAGCTGGGGACACATTTAGCACCTTCCCCGAGGTCCCTCAGGGAGTCAGCGGCCAAGGCCAGACTCAATCCCAGGGACAAGTCGTGAGCAGGACCTTCACTGCTGCCCATCCCACCCCCACAGACATGCCAGAGGACAGACACTCGACATCGGGCTCCCGGCGCCCCTGGGCTCCTTGTCCCTCCCAGCCAGCTCCTGCCCCTTCCCTGGCCCTGCTTCTCCTGAAGGTCTCCCAGCGCACAGCTGCATGCCCCTGGCTCCCTCCGACGCCAGAGCAGGGGCACCACCCACTCGTCCCTGTAGCATATGCCTGGGGGCTCCCCGCCCCTGGCACTCCTGGCTGACCGGAAGGGGCAGCCAACCCTGGGGAGGGGGCCGGGGTGGCGATGGGCAGCCTCCCCCCAAGGCCTGGGAGAGTCTCCCCGTAGGGCTGCTGGGATGACAGGAGTGGGGGCCGAGGGCCCAGAGGGGCCAGCTGAGCCCTCCAGTGAGCTGCTCTCGGGAAAGGGCACCCGGAGGCCGCTGACAAAGGGCTCGTGGTTCCACCGCTGAGCCCCAGGCTGGGAACCCTTTTGTGGGTTTGGCTGCCCTTTCAGGTTCCTCCTTTCCGCCTCCCGGAGGCACCTTCTGGGAAGGAGGGAGGGAGGGCCGGGATCTCGTCTGGCTAAGAACCAGGACTGCCCCAGGGACCAGGCAGCCAGAGCTTGCTTTATCGTCACTATTGCCCCATCACCCAGCCGAGCACTGGGCTATCGTCTCATCTGATCCTACAGCGAGTGAGCGACGTTCGCCCGGTTTTACAGATGAGCCGACGGGGAGCCCAGGAGGGGAAGTAATGGGTGAGCCTTCCACACGCCAGAGCTGGGGTCCCCGCAGGCACACACGTGCCCGAACAGAGCCCCAGACCCGAGCTCGTGGATGAGGAGGCCAGAAGCCCACAGCCAGCGGCTCCCTACCGGCAAGACGTCGGGGTCCTCGGTGACGGGCTTGCTCGCTGTTTCCAGGGCCTTGGGTCCATCAGGAGGCTGCACAAGAGGACCAGCCAGTCACAGGGACTTCTCTGGTGACAGAGGGTGATTCGGTATGAAGCTCTGTTTTACAGATGGGGCGCTTCTCCAGGGAGGACCGGGACGGGGCAGAGCAGGCCCCTGACCCTGGGGAGACTCTCCGTCCGGGAACTCAGCTTCATGGAGAGGGCCACAGACTGTCCCACGGCTAGGGCCAACCCCCTCGGCTTAGGGCCGTGGTTCCCACTGGGGGTGATGGTGCCCACAGGGGACTTCCGGCCATGTTGGGAGACATTTTGGGTTGTCACAACCGAGTAGGTGTCACAGAACTTGTGGAGATAGAGGCCAGGGACATTGGCACATACCCTACAACACACAGGATGGCCCCCACAAACACAGAGGCAAAAAAGAACTCTCTGCCCCCAAACCGCAGGAGGCCAAGGCTGAGAACCACGGGCTAGGTGCTTCGGTCTGTCCCACAGCCCGCTCCCTTCCACCCCTCGTGAGTCTGATGGCGTCCAAAGTGGTGTCCATCTCCCTGGAGCTCCAAACCTCACAGCCGGAGGTCTGAGCCCCCATCCCGGCGTGCCTTTGGGCCCAGAGTATCTTCTCTGGGATCCCACTCCCCAACCCCGGTCCCCATCGCTCTGGGCTTTCCGGTGAAGGGGTGTTCAGTGACGCTTTCCCCATCAATTCATGGCTGCATGAGGCTGGCAGATGCTTTTTTTTTTTTTTTTTTAAGATTTTATTTATTTATTTGACAGAGAGAGATCACAAATAGGCAGAGAGAGAGAGAGGAGGAAGCAGGCTCCCTGCCGAGCAGAGAGCCCGATGCGGGACTCGATTCCAGGACCCTGAGATCACGACCTGAGCCGAAGGCAGCGCCTTAACCCACTGAGCCATCAGGCGCCCCCTGGCAGATACTTTTATTGTGGTGAAAGACACATGAGATTTGCCACGGAAGCCATTTTAAAGCATATGCTGTGGCGACACTTAGGGCCTGTGTTGCCGTGTGGCATTGCCGTGGTCCCCCAGCCCCAGAAGCTCCTCAGTGCTCCAGACCCCAAACCCAGGAAGCGTTCACTCCGGGTACTTCCCAGCTGTCTGATGGACCTCAGACCGGTTGCACAGAGAAGTCTGCTCCCTGCTTTGGTGTCTGCGGACGGTTTTGTCGAGTTAGGTCTGGGGCCCGCGACAGTGCTGAGGGTCACCCACGTTCCCCTTGAGTTTTCCTGTTCTGGTTTTCCACTCAAAGTGAAACGCATGCAGTGAAACGCATCTACGTTCACAGTGAAGTCTGATAAAAATTTGACAGACGTACCCAGCGGTGTCACTGCCACTACACTCAAAACAGAGAAAGTGTCTGTCACCGCTGCAGGGCCCCTGGAGCCCATCTTCTCCCAAATCCAGGTCCAGAGAACCACTCATCTGGTTTGTTTTCTCCCTCTAAATTGTGTTGTCTTCTCTAAAACTTCAAATCAGCAAGGTCACATGGTACGTGGTCCTATATGTCCGGCCTCCTCTGCCCAGCGCCCTGGCTCGGTTTGTCCCTGTGACTCGGACCTCACTGGTTCCCTCCCCGTCGAGCGTAGCACCGTGTGCATCTGTCTGCGGACCAGCCGACCAACAGCGGGGCAGGCTGTCTGGGCTGTTACGAATAAAGCTTCTGTGGATGTGCGTGCACGAATCTTTGGGACACGCCGTTTCCATTGCTCCCGGGGGAACGTCCAGCAGTGGGATCGATGGCTCACGTGGTCAGCGCAGGTTTAAGTTAAGAAGAAATGGCAAGACAGCTTTCCAGGGTGGTGGGCCATTCTGCGTTCCCAACGGCAGCACTCGCGCCCTCCAGGCAGCCAGCACTTGGCATTGTCAAGCTCCCACATTTAGGCCATTCGGGCACTGCCGCCACAGAATGTCTTTCTACACCTCTGTTGCCCGCTCCCCTGGTCTTCCTCGCTGACGTCTCACACCGAACCTTTGCAGAGTTGTTTGGTATTTTATACGGAGCTCCCTTTTCCTCTGGCTGTCATCCGGTGTATGAGGTGAAGGGAGCAGTGGGTGACTTGCTGACGACTCAGTAAGGAGAGCTCCGGCCCATTCCCGGCTTCACTTGGGGTGGCCTGGGCACACCCTCGGGCCCCCCAGGGACGTGCGCCCAGTGTGTCTGTTCTGTGGAAGCATTTTCTCCAAGGCCTTAACTTTGTCACTGGAAGTTTGAAAGGTCCCTGCCACTGTGACACCAAGGTCCCTCGACGAAGAGGCTAAAGACATTTCGGATGTTCCCAAATTGGCAAAACACTGGCAGCTGGGGGAGAGGGAACAGAAGCTGCCATCAACTCTTCCATGAAATGCAGTTCTGGAATGTTTTTTCTCGTTACAAAAGTCCTACGTGTACACTGCAGGAATTACACTGGAAAGAAGTCCCACTACCCAGAGGGACCCACTGCTGACATTCTGGTGTATCTACTTCCGGTGTTTTATTTTAAGATTTTCTTTTAAAGATTTTATTTATTTATTTGACAGAGATCACAAGTAGGCAGAGAGGCAGGGAGAGAGAGAGAGAGAATGAGAGAGAGAGGGAAGCAGGCTTCCCGCCTAGCAGAGAGCCCGATGCGGGACTCGATCCCAGGACCCCGAGATCATGACCTGAACCGAAGGCAATGGCTTAACCCACTGAGCCACCCAGGCGCCCTAAGATTTTTTTTTTTCTTTATTCATTGGAGAGAGAAACAGAAAGGCAGAGCATAAGCACAGGGAGAGGGAGAAGCAGACTCATCGCTGAGCAGGGAGCCTGACACGGGGCTCAATCCCCGGACCTGGAGATCATGACCTGAGCTGAAGATACATGCTTAACCCACTGAGCCACCTAGGCAGACCAACTTCTAGGGTTTTAAAAGCATTTAGGCAGGGTCCCTGGCCGGCTCAGTCGGAGGAGCGTGTAACCCTTGATCTCGGACTTGTGGGTTCAAGCCCTACATTGGGTATAAAGAATACTAAAAAATAGGGGCACCTCAGTGGCTCAGTGTGTTAAAGCCTCTGCCTTCGCCTCGGGTCATGATCTCAGGGTCCTGGGATCGAGCCCTGCACTGGGCTCTCTGCTCAGCAGGGAGCCTGCTTCCTCCTCTCTCTCTGCCTACTTGTGATCTTTGTCTGTCAAATAAATAAATCTTTAAAAAAAATACTAAAAAATAAACTTAAAAAAAATAGGATGGATTCAGGCGTATAAAGGGTTAAGTGTGATGAACAGGGCTCCTGGCTATAGAAGCTGGCAGTAGGGAAGAAAGAATCTGAGGCCAAAGAGGTTCAGGAGAAAAGCTACCCGGGCGACCTGGACCTAGACAGGAGACGAGAGAAGCAGCCCCCGGTGTTTGCAGGGGGTCGTGTGGGAGCTGAGGCTCAGGGGTGCCGGGCAGAGTAATTCTGAGCCAGAGGCCACCGGCCCCCGAGTGCACACGTGTCCATATGGATCTTTCTCCTGGAACCAGCGGACTGGCGGACGGACGCACAGAGCAAAGCTAACATCCGTCATGCACCTGCTCGGGGCCAGGCCCGACGCTCGGTGGCTTCCCAAGCGCTCCTGCACGAACCCTGGCACACACCTGCGGGGTGGGCACTACACTCCCATCTTCCTGGGGGTTCCTGTGCCCCAAGGGCCCGGGGCTTCAGCACACAACAGCACGGGGTTCTCGCAGGCTGGGTCCTCCCATCTGTGACTTCCTTCTCGGTGACTCACAACAAGCTCAGAGATGAGGTCCCTGCCAGACCTGAGCCCGCGGTCCAGGCTGAAGAAGGGGCTGTTTATCCTGTGCCGGGGTCCTCTTCCTCACAGCTGGTTTTCGTGCCAAAGTCAGCCTTCAGGAACATTCGAGTAAATGTAACTACTTCCTTATCCATGTACTGGCTCCACCGCCACAGGAACCTTTCCTTCTTATACAACAATGAGCTGTGCGGCTCCTGGCCCTAATGTGTCTCTGGGAGGTACCCAGACTCAGCCCAGGGCCTACCAGGCCCCCCAGGGTCCACCAACTCATCAATCATGACTGGGGAATGTCCCAGGAGATATTCTTTTTTTTTTTTTTTAAAGATTTTATTTATTTATTTGACAGACAGAGATCGCAAGTAGGCAGAGAGGCAGGCACAGAGAGAGGAGGAAGCAGGCTCCCTGCTGAGCAGAGAGCCCAATGCGGGGCTCGATCCCAGGACCCTGGGATCATGACCTGAGCCGAAGGCAGAGGCTTTAACCCACTGAGCCACCCAGGTGTCCCCCTGGGAGATATTCTGTTGTGAGGGCGGATGCACGGCAACTAGGGGCAAGGGGCTGAGTGAGAGCCCTCCATGCTTGCCTCCCACCCCGCCTCCTCAGGGCCAGGACCCACCCGCTCCCCTCACTAGGATCCAGGAACCCCTATGCTCCTCACTGGGCACAGGACAGCTTACCCCACCCCCTGCCAGGCACCAGGACCCCCTACCCCCCACCCCACCAAGCACCTGGACCCCCTACTCCAGCCCCAAGCACAAGAGAACCTCCTTTGTCTGCTGCAGTCAGTGGGGGTCAGGGGTGGGGTGTTACGATCAGAAAGGTCAGTCTTCTAAATCCTCCCCACACACCACCTCTGGGGGGACCCGAGGGACAGAGACAAAGGGGCTTGTGTCTGGGCTGCAGTGGTAAACAGCTGGGAAAATCTTCCCGTGGGTTTGGCGGCAGGTTTGGGCTCCTTCCCTCTCATTGGTCTTGGGAGAGGTGGGAGGCTAGTGGGTGGGAGGCGTTGGCGGGAGTCACCTGTGGGGGGCAGGAGCTGAGTAGTCTCACTGCCTACCTACCGCCCTGAACGTCTGGGCTCCCAGGAGCACGCACAGACCTGCGCACACATGCACACACATGCACGCCCATAATGGACATGCGCAGCACACAGGGCGTGGTACCACGGCCCTGGGCAGTCAGCGGTCACCTGGGAGATGGGTCCTCGGCCCTGGACAGTGAACTGCAGCTCCTGGGTGGTGGGGATGACGCTGGGACACGGCCATTATCAAATGCAGCAAAGAGGCCGAGGAAGTGAGGGACATTACCTGTGATCCTCCCTGTCCTCTCCTCACTGCTTTCTGGAAGGGCCTCGTGCAGAGCAAAGAGCTGGAGGTTTAACAAAAGAGCACAGAGAAGTGAGCAGCAAGAGGAAGTCACCAGGAGGGACAGACTCAGCAGGGCCGGAAGCCCTGTCCAGGAGGCAGAGGGAAGGGGGGGAGGGGAGGGACAGCAGAGGAGAGGCTCTGAGGGGCACTCGACAGGGCCAGGGAACATCCCAGAACATGTCCAGTGTGTGGCTGAGGCAGCAAGCCTTCTGGGCAGCTTCCCCGAGGCTGCTGGGGCTGGTCTGGGCCCCAAAGGGCCGATGCCGCAGGACCATCCCACATATCTGCCCCGCACTGTCCTCTCCCCCAGCCAGGGCTCCAGTCAGCCCGAACTCCCTCCTCCACGGAATGTTTCAGAGACACCCCCAGGGAGAGGAGGGGCAAGGGGACACCGTGGCTGCCTCTCTCAGCCCTCCGCAGACTAACTGGACTGAAAGCAGGTCCCCCTTGCCTCACAGAGGCCAAGGGAGCTTATCGGGATGGAGGGTGTGCGAATGCCCAAATGCTGAGCCGGTCCCACAGGTCTGGCTTTGTCCCTGCTTCAAACACACATTGCCAAGCTGGCAATGGTTGCCAGGGCCCTGGGAGCAGCCCCTGGGTCACTGGCAGGGAGGGTAGGAGGTGGTGGTTGTGCCACTGGCCAGAGTGAGGAGATTCAGTCCTAAATGCCCAGCTGGCAGCCATGGTGACAGGCCAGGGGTGCAGAGACTGAAAATCGGGGGGTTCTGAGAGGCCGGGAGCCCTGGCAGCTGAGTCACTGCTGGGTGGACTGCAGAATTCTCCAGCTCTAAGGACACTTCTGGGAACACAGATCACGTTAAGAAACAAAATCCAGAGGAGGAAACGTGAAGACTGGCTTGCGTTATCAGCGATGTGCGGGCCTGGCAGTGGGGAGCTCGGGGCTGCACCCAATGGAGAATGTTTAGGAGAAGCGGGGGCAGGGAGTGAGCAGCACAGGAAAGGAAGGATGGCTCTGGGGAAGGCTGCTTTCCCCCTGGGGCAGGACAGGGGTCTGAGGTGGCTTTCCACACCTTCTTTAGGGGATGGCCAGGCTTGGGAGGGCAGATGACCTCACCAGTGCCTGCCAAAAAGCTCCCACCCGCCGCTTAAGACCATGTTTCTGGGGGTACCCGGGGGGCTCAGTTGGTGAAGCGTCTGTCTTTGGCTCAGGTCATGTTCCTAGGCTTGGGATCAAGTCCCGAGTTGGGCTCCCTGCTCAGCGGCGAGCCTGCTGCTCCCCGTGCTTATGTTCTCTCTCTCTCACAAACAAATAAAATCTTTAAAAAAAAACTTAAAAAAAAAAGATTGTTTCTGGGGGAGCCACGCACATCAGGTGTTAAACTCCAGGTGGGAGACTTGGCCCAAGTGATACCATTTGGGGCCTGGGATTTCTTTTTTAAAGATTTTTTTTTTTTTTTTTAAACTTATTTGACAGAGATCACAAGTAGGCAGAGGGGCGGGCGGGAGGGGGGGGGGGGGGGGGGGGGGAGGCGGCTCCCTGCTGAGCAGAGAGCCTGACGTGGGGCTTGATCCCAGGATCCTGAGATCATGACCAGAGTCGAAGGCAAAGGCTTTAACCCACTGGGCCACCCAGGTGCCCCTTGGATTTCTTTTTAACAATAATCCCAGCAGGAAAGGCATCACCCTAGACTGCCTCAATCGAGCCTAGGCTATCCTCCGCACAAGCAGGAGAAATGCCTCTCATACTCCCTGGGGTAAAGGACTACCTCTTCATGGTCTACCACGGTCAGATGCTGTCCTGACCCACTCGGGCTGCAACTGCACAGACGGGGGCGGGGTGGTGCAGACAAGCAGTTGTGTCCCCACCATTCTGGCTGCTGGGAGTCGGAAAGCAGGCGTCACAGGGATGGGCTGCTCTCTCCCAGGCCCTCAGGCAGCCTCTGCTTCACATGGTCCAACCCATCAATGCACTGGGAAGCGTGTGTGTTTCCCTGAGACCTGTAAGCTGCTCTAGTCCACTGAGAGGGCTGGGGAGGAGGGACCGAGGGGGAGGAGGGACAGAGGGGGAGGAGGGACTGAGGAGGAGGAGGGACCGAGGAGGAGGAGGGACGCTCCACTCTGCAGGCTGTGATTGGAAGCACAGGACTGGGGACTGGCGTCTGGGGAGGGGCTGGGGCTGAGTCCCTCACCTGTGGGGCTGCTGCTGTCCCTGGGTGGACTATGTCATGACTGGGCTGAATTCCGGGCACCCCCTGGTATCTGAGGAGCCCGGTGCTCGCCACGCTGGAACCGGCTCTGGGAACCTTAAAAAAATCGTGGCATGTGCTTTTGTAAAATACAATAATATAATTGTAAACTACAATAAAAATGAGTAACTAACAAATAGGAGGGGGGGGGAAGACATAAAACACATACCTACATTTTCTATAAAAATAAAAATAGGGGGCGCCTGGGTGGCTCAGTGGGTTAAAGCTCTGCCTTTGGCTTGGGTCATGATCTCAGGGTCCTGGGATCGAGCCCCACATCGGGCTCCTGGCTCAGCGGGGAGTCTGCTTCTCCCTCTTTCCTGCTTTGTCTCTCTCTAATAAAGAAATAAAATCTTTAAAAAAGACACTAAATATACACACAGTTTATGACCCCAGCCATTCCACTTCCAGGTGTTGGCTCAGCGGAAGTGAAAACACGTCCACATGTGAACACTTCCAAGTGTTCACAGAGCTTTAGGGGGAAACAGCCAAACCCAGAAACAACCCAAGGGCCCATCAACACGAGAATGGGTGAGGTCTCTCAGCGCTGTGGCCTCTCAGGAACACCCGGGCACACCACCGGCAATAAGGGCACACCGCCGCCGGGGGAGCCCCCACAGACATCCCGCTGAAGCCGAAGAAGCCAGGCCCAAGACAGGCTTGCTGGGTGACTCTGTTTACCTCAAATACCAGGAAGGACAGAAGGCAGATCAGGGCAGATCAGTGGTCACTCGGGGACTGGGAGGTGGGATAGGGGAACTGACCCAGAAGGGGCACAAGGAGGATTTGGGGGTGACTGAAACGCTCTGCAACATAGTATGTTAAACAGTAATACATGTCCCAGGGAAGGAAACCGTGCAAAGGAAGAAGAGGGGAGGGAGGGAAGGCTGCTCTTGTAAACAGGATGGTGACATGGTGGCATCTGAGCGCAGATCTGTGGTTAGTGGAGCCTGCAGTCACGTGGGGGAAGCGGAGACTGCAGGTGCAAAGGCCCTGAGGCAGGAGCATGCCTGTGGTGTTCCAGTGCACACCTGGGAGCCCTGCAGCTGCAGCTCCCTGACTGAGGGGGAGGGGGCGGGGAGGCCAGAAGGATGACGTCATTTCCTCTGAGGGAGGTGAGGAGCCCACAGAGGGTTCTGAAGGGTGGCGTGAGACTCAGGCTTGGAGACAGCCAGTTTCAGAGCTGTGCAGCTGTGCGGAGACGAGGCTGCTGGAGCCAGAGCAGAAGCAGGGAGCCCAGTGAGGAGGCCACTGCCGAAACGCAGGACCTGGTGGAGAACAACCAGGCCGGTGGAGGAACGAGTGGCCATATCTGGACATATATCCTGGATGGAGGAAAACCAATAGGATTGGCTGATGGCCTGAATGTAGACCAGGAGGGCAAGAGAGGAGGCAGGGGGTGCCCACGGCAGCCACTACCTGCTTTCCGCCCCTGCGGCCCTGGGAATTGGCAAGTCCCCTCAGCTTGCTCACAGGGCGTCTGCAGGCCTCACGGGGCGTCTGCTCCTCTCAGTGGCTGAGCAAATCCTCCCGATTGATCGGGCACCGTACAGTGTGTTTTCTCTGACCACCAGCTGGAGGGCATTTTGGGGGGCTGCACTCAACATTGACACTGGTGAGTTCGCCAGGACCCCATCAGCTGGGGCAGCGGTGAGACTCCTTCAGGTGCCTTGGGGGGCGGCAGCACCACAAAGAGACTTGAATCAGGAAAGAGACAAGGAAAGGCTTGTTCTTGGACAAATTCTTTACATCCTTGGGATCCCTGATACAGCATGGGGGGGGGGGCCCTCTGCAGGTCCAGGATTCTTGTGGGCAGGTATGAGCTCAAAGCCTTCATAATTTGGATAATTCATATGTGCAGGATGCCTGGCCAGCTCAGTTGGTGGAGTGAGCAACTCTTGATCTCAGGGTTGTGAGTTCGAGCCCCACGCTGAATGCAGGGGTTACTTAAAAATAAAATCTTAGGGTGCCTGGGTGGCTCAGTCAGTTAAGCATCTGCTTTCAGCACAGGTCATGATCCCATAATTCCGGGATCGAGTCCCGCTTCGGGTTCCCTGCTTAGAGGGGGGTCTGCTTCTCCCTCTGCCCTTCACTGTGATTGTTCTGTCAAATATAAATTTTTTAAAAATCTTTAAAAAAAATAAAATTTAAAAATTAAAAAAAATTAAAATCTTTAAAAGAAAACCTAAATGTGACGTGATTGATGAAATCTAACATTACCGTTTTCATGATAACAAAAAGAATTTTCTGTAAAAAACCAAGAAGTTTTCTACAAATCTAAAACTATTCTAAAACTATTGTAAAACAGAGGCTTTGCAAGTATAACAGCTAGAAATGCAATTAGTGGCAAGTAAAAGATGGACCAACAGCAGCTTAGAAGCACATGGACGCATGGATGGAGGCAGCTGTCGAAGACCGGATAGTGGACCCACCATGTCCTCACACCCACAGCTCCTGAACCTTTGCTGTCATTTGGTGTAACAGCTTGTCACCTCATGGTGGTAAGATGGCTGCTGATGTTTAAGCATCACATCAACATCCAAGACTAGAAGAAGGAAGTGGATGGGAAAAGATGTTGGCTGAGTATGTCCCTTTTACCAGGAAAAAGCCATCTTCCCAAGAAACCACCCACCGGACATCTGCTTCCCTCTTCTGGACCAACACTCCAGTGACCTTGCAGGAGATTGCAGAATTGAGCTTTTCACTTTTCCAGTATCTTCAGAGGAGGAAGCAAGGGAGGGGCATGGGCTTACCTGGCACGGAGGCTGCCACTGTACAAGAGCTGGGCTCAGTGCCTGTGTGCTCACTTGCTCTGGACGTGCGGGCAGAACCGTAGAGTCCCGGGCATGGGGATGGACGTCTCAAAGGTTAAAGACCTGAGGCAAGGGGCGCCTGCGTGGCTCAGTGGGTTAAAGCCTCTGCCTTCGGCTCAGGTCATGATCCCAGGGTCCTGGGATCCAGCCCCACATCGGGCTCTCTGCTCAGCAGGGAGCCTGCTTCCCTTCCTCTCTCTCTGCCTGCCTCTCTGCCTACTTGTGATCTCTGTCAAATTAAAAAAAAAAAAAAAAAAAAAGACCTGAGGCGAGAGCATGTGGAGGGACAGACTGAGTAGCCCGCAGCTAAGGCAGCTCCTGCTGGAATGACATTTGTCACCTTGGGGAGGTCAGGGGAGCTCTGGGAAGGGCTGTTCTGTGTGGGAGGCTGTGACAGGTGGAGACAGCTGCCCCCCTGGGCCCCGGGGACTTCTCCTGAGGAGACCACCGGCAGGCCCAGGGACTCTGTGGTCCCCAGAGGCAGCTGGGGTCCATGGAGCCCAAACAGCCAGTCCTCCCCACCGAGTGGTCCAGATTTGGGGGTTGTTCTTAGTCCAGCTCCAACCCAGGAGCAAAAGGGCTTCTCTGCTGGCACTGGGTGGACTCGGTTTCCACCTCCTGGATGCCCCAGCCCTGAGCAAAGAGGGGTCAATGCATATGGTGTTGTGGTGGGGATCCACTTGGCGCCCAGCCTGCCCTCCCAGCCCGCCATCCAGCTTCTCCAGGAGGGTGCGCTGGGGGCTCCCTGGAGGTCCAGAGCCCAACTCAGAGAGAACCCACCCCCATTGGAGTGTCCTGGCAATACCCCTACCCGTTCCCTCCCTCAGGGGCTTCTGTGGGGGATCCTCTGTTACTGGGGACCAGGGAGAACATGAGGAACAGGAGACGGAGAGGGGAAGAATGAGGAGAAGCAGCAGGGGCAGAAGAAGGGGCGAGGGGTGCTGGGAGAGCTTGGAGGACAGAGGGAGGAGGAGGCATAGCAAGAGGTGGGGCGGGCTGAAGGCAGGAGAGGGGGCAGGGCAAGTGGCAGGTAATGAGGGGACTGGATCACAAAGGGAGGGCTGGGATTTGGATGCAGCGCTGACCTGAGTTACCGCTCCCTCCCCAGGCTGGTTCCCAGATGAGCAGGAGGCCGGGGCCCTGTTTGTTTTTTGATAAAACCAACCCCAAGGCAGGTACTGTGGTCTGGTAACAACACCAGGGTCATCAAAACAACACGAACCAACGCTTGAGAAGCTGCTCCTTAGGAAGGGGGCCAAAAAGCAAGCCAGCCAGAACCCCGTGCTGCCTTCTCAGAAACTCGCTTCATAGGCAATTTCTAGCTGGAGACACTTTGTAAGCAGTCCGCAGGCATGACCGCACCTAGCTGCTTCCTTGACTTCTAGAATGAATCTTTGTGTGAACCACCATCGGGTTCACACAACCACAGAGCCCTCAGCTGGCACATCCATGGGCTGCAGGGAACCCCAGGTGGGTGAAGATGAGGTTCTCAGGATGGGGGGACCTCTGGGGGGCAGGCCCAGGAGGCCAGGGCCCCCGCTGCAGAGGAGAGGGCGGGAGAGGGGCAGTCCCAGGGGAAGGTGGTTAGCTGACATACCCTCTGTGGCCCAGGACTTGCCCCCCCCACCCGCCACGGGCTCAGGCCAGCTGACTCTAGCCCACTGTGTCGCCAGGCTTAGTGACCTCCCATCTCATTGTTTTGCTCTGTCCTTGTAGGACTACTCACAGAATCAGCAGTGAGTCACTCCTGAGTCAGCTCCTGGGGGTGCAGAGGCCCTGGTTGCCTCAGCCCAAATCCGGGAGACCTGGTTCTCAGGGGAGGGAGGGGACATCCCACTCTCATATGGGCGGGTTTTTCCTCACTAGCCCAGTTTTGGAAACCCAACAGGCAGGTTGGGGGCCTGGACTGGCCCTGCAGCCCTCTGGGCCTCCCGCTTCCTCTCTCTGTGGCCTTCCAGTGGGAGGGGGGCATAGAAAAGAAGTGCAAAGGCCGGGGGTCAGAATGCTGAAACACAGGTGCACGGGACACCTGGTCCCTGGCGTGCCACCACAGTCACACCCATCTGCTCCATTTTAGTCCCAGGTTTACCCCTGCTTCCCAATGTCCCCACACCTGGAAAAACAGCAACAGGGGAATAAATAATTTATTGAAATTAGAATAAATAAGATATACGGGCAGGGCTACAAATAACTGTAAAAATCGTTAATATATATACACATAGAAAGGTGCTCCTGCGGGTGGGGCAGGGCCTCGCTGCAGAGGCAGCAGTGCCGGTACGCAGGCGCCCCTGGGAGGCAGGTGGCACTTACAATGGCGGCCTCCCATCTCCCTGGATCCTAAGGCACAAGGCCAGGGGAGGGCCTGCTCCCCTGCGAGTGCCCACGTAGCTGCACCCCCTGCACGATCTGCATCACCCAGGAGCGGTGGGCAGCCAGGCTGATGTAGACGCCAGGCCGGTCGCGCTCTGCGCAGCCCTCACCCCAGCTGATGATGCCCGCCAGCAGCCAGGTGCCCTCCACCTGGCACATGAGGGGGCCTCCGGAGTCACCCTGTGGAGAGGAGGTGAGGTCAGGGACCCATGTGGGTCAGGGCTGGGCAGAGCCCAGGACTGACACCTCAGGTGGCAAGGGGTTCCCTTGTAGGGTGGGTGGTGGGGGTGGGCTTCTGCAACCTGGAGGACAGGCCCTCACTGCTGGTGAGGGGCACTTTGAGCCAGACCTCGGCACTCACAGCCCAAGCCACATCAGCACCCCAGGTAGCAGAGGAGGAGCCACGAGCAGGATCTAGTGTCCGAGCCACCCACTGTATGGAGCTGGAGCTGGGGGCCAGGACGGAGGAACCCCCTCAGAAGAAGGCAAGCTCCCAGAGAGTGGGGTCTGGCACCCCAAGACGCTCAGCAGAGCTTTGGTGTATGGCCTGGCGGACGGGTGCCTGGGCCAAGCAGAGGCCCAGTTCTGTAGGCACCTCAGGAACTTGCGGGTCCCAGCTGACTTGGGGGGTGGGCAGCGGGCAGTGCTGGGAAGAAGGTGGGTGCTCACCAGACAGGCATCTCGCTGCCCCTCCAGGTAGCCCGCACAAAGCATGTCCTCAGTGATGGCCCCCTGCCCTGCTCCCCTCCAGTATAGGCGGCTGCAGATTTCTGAGTCGATGATGGGAACCTCCAGTTTCTGCAGGGTCTGGGGATGGGGCAGGGGCACTGGGGGCAGGGAACAGGGCATCAGGCTTGGGAAACCCTCTCTTCACTGTCCCCACGGCCCCTCAGTCCCCCTTGGAGGCCATTCTCAAAGGCTAACGATCAACTCTGTCAGATTCTCCCAAACGCCTATAGAAAACCCCAATTCCCAGACTCCACCTCTGGATCTACTGAACCCAAACAGGAGTGTGCATCCTGAGACCCAGAATTTTTGGAGATTGGAGATGCCCACAAATGGAGAGAATCATGGGTCCCAGCTCAACACCACCTTGTCCAGCGTGGGGACAGGACAAGGGAAGTGGTCACCATCACCCCATGCTGGAGGCTATTAGGACATGAAAGTCCCCCAAACCCCAGGGAACTGGAGGCCTTGGGGACAGTCTGCAGACCCTCCCCAGCCCATAACTGGAGTTCCTGGAGAAGCCCCGTAGGATGACCACGGGGAGGCTGCCCGCAACCTCAGACTCAGGGACCCCCAGGAACCTGGTGTCATTTCTTGTACTTCTTTTGGAATCTGGTTGAGGTCCCATTTTTCTTACACTTTTTCCTCTTAGCCTCCCTCCCCATTATCTACCTACCTGCCTTCCTTCCCTCCCTCCCTTCCTTTTTTTCTGCTTCTCTGTCTCTTACTTTATCTGACTTATGATGTTTTCCAGACTTGGTCTGACAATTCTGTTTTCTGGTTATGGTGACTATGTCCTTCTGGAAATTTTGCCCGCAATTATGGCACACTGCCACCAGGAGGAGCCCGTTTCCCACTTGGACATCGGTCCGCAGTCAGCCTGGCCCCACACTCTTCTTCCAGCCCTTCCTCCATCACTTAATAGCCTCGCTGATCTGCCTGTTGCGGCCTCAGGACGTAGCCACAGATCCCTTTTATGGAGAGAGGCCCAAAGCTGTCTGCCTAGCTCTCCATGACTCCCCACCTCTGGACTGCAGCTCACTTTTTGTCTCTGTCATCAGAAGAGAGTCTTTTTCCTTCTGCTACGCCTCTGGCCTCTGCCCTCTGCTCCCCACCATCCCTGTGTTCCTGGCTACCCTCCAGCCCGGGAGAAGCCACACCTCCGTCACGGATGCTCCCCCAGCCTGCAATCCAGCAGCGTGTGTTCGGAGAGAGGTGGACGGAGGAATCCGGCAGGCAGATGGGCAGGACTCGCTCAGAGAAGCGGATGGAGTGCTCCAGGCGCACCAGGGCGATGTCCGCACGGGAGCCCTCTCTCCAGGAGTACACGGGGTGGGACCGAACCCAGGCGATACCCACCTCCTGGGATCTCGGGCCAGGGTTCCCCAGCCGCCAGGCCCCTAGCAGCACAGAGAACTGGGATGGGTTGTTCAGACTGCTGGCAGGAGAGGAAAGGAGATCGGGTCACTAAGGAACCTGGGGCGTAGGGTGCCAGGAAGGGTCTGGGGGATGACATGCTCAGGAAGGCCCCTGAAGCAGGGTCTCTCTTCTGAGAGGCTCTGAGACTGGACTGAGACCTGGAGGCTGAGGCTGAGTGGGGAGCCCACGGTCTAGGGCAGAAAGCCTGGGTGTCAAGTACAGGACAGGCCATACGTACCCCTTGAAGCAGTGGGCGGCGGTGACCACCCAGCGGCTGGTGAGCAGCGAGCCAGCACAGTGGTGGGTCCCGTTCTTCTGGATGCTCACGACCCAGGGCCACTCGGCATCGCTGCTGTCCTCGCCACCCACGATCCGGTTCAGCCGCTGCGGCTTCCCACAGGTCGGGGGAGCTGGTGGAGAAGAGTCACGTTTTGTCACCCCTGGGGCCCAAACCTCCCGCCCTGGCTATGCCCCGTGCGTGTGTTGGGGGGCCCTTCCCCGCCCTTCCTCTGCCCTCCCCTCAGGCTGGCCTTCCTCTGAGCTCCTCTCACCCGCTGATGTTGCCCTGCCCTGGGCCCCCTCTCGGCTCTGCTTTCCCGGTCCCCTTTGCAGCCTGCCTTCCTCTCCTGCTCCCCCAAGACAGACAGACTCCCCTGCCCCTGCCACTTGGTACAGGCCCCACTCACCAGGTATCCTGGAGGGAATAGCATGGAGGGAAGCTGCAGGAGAGAGAAGGAAGAGTCAGGTGAGCGGAGAGGAGGCCTCCGCCCCCAGTGCCCAGGGCAGCTCCCCAGACCTCCAGGGTGGGGCATTTCCTGGAGCCTGGGTAGGGCTGACGGAAACCTCAGGCGCCCTCTCTCAGTTGCAGCCTTACCCTCCCACCAGCCTCCTGGCCCGCCTGTGCCCACGCTCCATCCCACCTGCCTGGCAGAGGACGGCCGGCTCCTGGGCACCTCTCACGGAGGCTAAGAGTCAGGGCGCACACGCCCAACCCTCTTAGGTTTCCCCCAGACCTGAGGGTGGGGTCCGAGACCCTCTCTATCCCCAGCCCGAGGCCTACAACAGAAATGCGTGGACCAGAGAGCGGGGAGGAAGACGAGGATGAGGGGGACAATGGATAGCTCAGGGAGGGCTGAGGTGTGGTGAGGTCCAGGCAGGGGCGCAGCCTGCCTCAGTGTGTCCTGAAGTCCTGCTGGCAGCCACAGGACACAGCAGAGAGGAGCAAGCAGCAGAGAAGGCGGGGGGTGGAAAGGAATGGAGACCAGGTGTAGGCAGGGCTGGGAGGGACCGGCAGGTGGGCAGGTGCTGAGTAGGGAGCAGGAAGGGGGTGGCTATGGAGGGTGCAGAGGAGGGGGGGGCAGAGCCTCAGAACTCACCTGCAGAAGCCAGAAGCAGCAGTGGGGTTAAGATCCTGAGACCGCCCCCACCCAGGGCTGGGGGAGCTCTGGAAACTACCATGGCCAGCAGGGGCACAGGCGCACGGCTGGGAGAGCAGTCCTGCCTGTGACAGGGTGTGTGGAGTTCCCTACAGGTCACCCGAGGTTTTATCCTGGGAGGTGGAATGCTGTTGGACCAGTCCCCCAACTGAGTGAGTGGTTCAGTCCCTGCCACCCCAGGCTATAGGTCACAGGAGGGGTGGGACTACTGGGAGGAAATGAGCCGTTAAGGGGAATGGGGGCTCTAGCTGAGACCCCTCCCTCTGCCCTGGAGCAGTGGACTCAGGGATCTGGTTTGGGAGCTAAGGACCCTGGCTCCAGCTGTGGGCCCCGGATCTACCCTCTGGAGGAGCAGAACCCGGACCCAGAGGTCTAGGCCAGTGGCACTGACACTGCGAAAGTCCCCCAGTTTGGGTGCTGAAGGGAGGGCCTGGGGCCTAGGCCTGCAGAAGCTTGAAGGCTAGGATAAGGGGTCTTGGCGAGGTCCCAGGGCCTTGGGGAGAAGGGGGCTGCCCAGAAAGGCTCAGTAACGGCTCCTTCCTCCAGGGGCCACCGTGACTCAGCCAGGAGACCTCACCAAGCCCCGGGCTCTGGGATCCCGTTAACCACTTCCTGGAAGGCTATGAATCAGGCCCCCAGTGACTGCTTGTCATGTGTGTCCTGCCACTTGGTGGCGAACGACTCACCCCTCACCTGGACTGCAGGGAAGACCAGGCAGGGCCGGCCAGGTGCCCAGGTGGCTGACTGACACGGCTGCCTGGGCAGGGCTGGGTGCCATCCCCCACACTTGGGTCAGAGAGCAGCGGGGCTCCGCTGGCGCAGGGGGTGCCCCAGATGAGACCCGGTGACCCGGGGTCCCCACCAGTTCCTCCCTCAGTGCCCCGATCCCATGATGCCCCCACCCCAAGCAGGAGGGGCAGACCGAATCCTCTTCCGAGACCCACCGTGTATCTCTGTCCTTTTGTTCATTTGATCAATAAACCCTGTGCTGGGAAGAAGCACAACATAGTGGGAGCCTACCGTGGGCCCCACCCCGCTGTATCTCAGCAGAGGAAACGGCCTGGTGAGAGGGTGGAGTTGGGGTGGGGGGAGCCTAGATTTGAACCTCAATCTGGAGGCAGGTGACTGGACGGGACTCAGCAGATCCTGAGGGATCCTGGTCCAGGGGCTGGATGGTTTTTACCCAAGGGCCTAGGTGTGGGGGTGCTGGGAGTCTCAGGGGCCCAAGAAGGTGCCGGACTCTGACGGTGGCCAGCGAAGGCCGCCCAGAAAAGGAGGACCTCGAAACAGAGGCCCAGAGGGCAATTGGGAGTGGGCCGTGCAGAGACTCAGGCAGGAGGGTCCTCGCAGGAGAGAGGGAGTCTGGGCTGGGAGGAGCTGGGGGCCCTCCAGGCCGCACCTCAGTGCACCCCGCTGGGCACACACCCTCAGCCTCTCTGGCGCTCCCCAGCTTGGCCAACATGCTCCGCTCTCACAGCCTGTGTGGGGGGCCGACTCCAGCGCTGCCTCCCCACCCAGGATGGAAGGGTCTGGCGGTGGCAGGTGTCAGCAACTGGCCACCTCCCCTGGAGACGGGGGGTGTCAGTACCAAAGGACCATCGGTGTGTGTTACTGACCCCCCTCCCCCACTCCCGCTTCAGTGGGAAGGGCAGGAGAAAACTGGGGGTTAAACTGCAGCCAGAATCACCCCTCCACGTCAGGGTGAGCCCGCCCTCCGCTGCACCCCGCCCACCCCGAACAGCCCCCACCTAATACACTCTTCCCAGGACTGGGAGGAGGGGGCTGCCCGAGAGCACCCTCGCCCAGTCTCCAAGGTGAGGGGCTGGTTCTGCAGGTGCTCTCCCTCACCTGCCTCCGATCCTGGGTCACCCCTGTACTCCATGCCTAGCCTCAAGCTCCCCCAACCCACTCCCTTCCTGCTAAGGTGGCTGGCCTCCCAGGCTCATTTGATAAGCATTTACTGGGCAACTGCCGTAGGCCAGGCCCTGTGCTGGGCACTGGGAAACAGTGGTGGGTAAGACACAGGTCCTGTCTTCAGGCAGCCCGCATCTTCCCTGCGCTGGGAGGTGGACACGACGATGGTGAGTCAGGGACGAGGGCAGAGGGGATTCTGGAGGATTCTGCTGGGCTGAACCACTCTAGACTGCTGCCTCCCCAGCGTCCTCTGTGTAACAGCCTTTCCTGACACCTGGGTGACTGCCCAGGTGACCCAAGGGGCAGGCATGTGTCCTGAGAGGTCACTGTCCCCAAGACAGGGTAGCCTGGCTGAGGGCCTCAAGCAGAGGGACCTGGCAGGTGCCACAGAAGTCCTGAAAAGCCAGTGAACTCTGGCACGGGTCCTAAGCAAGGCCCCAGTTCCCAGAGTGGGAAACCTGGCATGATTCAACGGTCAACCAAAGACCCACGGCGTGCCTACTGTATGCTGGAGGGACGCCAGGCGTGCTGGCTGGGCCCCTCATCACCTGGGCACCCACCCTGCCGCCTACCTGTAGCCGTCTATCTGGGGTGCCCTCTCAGGGCCAAGGATGAGGCCAGAGGTATGCAGGACGCAGGGGACTGCGGAGCTAGTCCCACCACACTCCAGGCAGAGGAGCGCCTACTAATGCCATCCCCGGCAGAGCAGACATCCACATCGGGCCACACACTCACCCCCAACCCACAACCACCAGGGCCCGCTGGGCACCGCTGCCACCAGCCCAGGACACAGCAGGGAGTGAACTGAAACCAACCCCAGAGGAAAGACAAAAACAATAGGAATAAATCATTTAGTCTGATGGATGATGAAGTCCTGGGGAAGCCCAACCAAGAAGGGGATGCGGCCGGGGAGAGGGTGGCCCTTGTGTCGGGACACAGGACAGTGCTCCCTCCAGTGCTCCAGTCGGAGGTCATTCCGGCCCCGGAACCACACCAGCAAAGGCTCCACTGGCTGGGACTGGCGGATTTGAGCTGTGGCAGAGGAGAGGCATGGTGGCGGGGTTGAGGGGGAGAGGCATCTAGGTGACACTGACCTGGGCTCCAGGGAACCAGACAGGGAAAGAAGTGGGGAGGCTGTTCCACGGGGAGGGCACAGGGACAGGGTGCTTGGGGGTGCGGGGAGCGGCTCTCAGCAGACGGTGAGAGGACCCATGTGGCCCATGTGCCTGAGCCCCACGTCCACAGCAGTAGGACCCACAGAGCCGAGCCGAAGCAACCCCGTGTACATCCACGGATGAATGGACAAACAGTGTGGCCTGTCCACCCACCCAACAGAATAGCATCGATAGTATCCAGCCATAACAAGGAAAGAAGCACCGGACATCTGCCATGGGGGTGGGGGGCGTGGGGTGGAGGACACTGGGCTCAGTGACAAGAGCTGGACATAAAAGGACAGATACGGCAGGATTCCACTTCCAGGAGGTCCCGGAGGTTGTACAGCCACAGCCCCAGGATGTGGAAGGGGTATGCCAGGGGCCAGGGAGGGGCCTGCAGTTAGGGTTTGGCGGGGACAGTCCTTCGGGAAGCTGGGAAAGGTCCGTGGACAGTGGGACATGTGCGTGTGTTTAATGCCACTGAGCCACGCACTCAGCAGTGGGGCAAACGCTCAATCCTGCCGCTCTGACTACAGCTAAAAGAACAGGGAAGAAAGTCTGAATGTCCCCCTGTGAACACTGGGCCGTAGCAGGGGAGTGGCCCTGGCCAGCACCCAGTTGCCCAGACAGCGATCACACAGGCCCCCGGCGAGAGCCAGCAGAGCACTCACAGGAGCAGGGAAATGGAAGCTCCTCCCTCCACCTGGGCCTCAGTTTAACCATCTGTGAGGAGGCTCGGCCCCACCTTGCCTGTCCAGGTACAGGAGGCAGGGCGCTCAGGTGTAGGGCCTGGCAGCCTGCAGGGCTTAGCACCAGTGAGCAACACCGGCCACAAGTCTGCAGGCAAGGGTTTCTGGGGCACTAGTGGCTTTCAGGAACCATTTGTCCCTGGCTGGCAGGCCCCGGGGACACCCGAGGACATGGCTCACTGACTGGTGTTCCGTCATTGGGGATTCCTTCCTCTGGTCTAACCGCACTCCTGAGCTCTCCTAGGAACCCACAGGTCCCCAACCCTGTCCCAGGACCCACTTAGAGCCCCTCCTCCACCCCAGCCCAGCCCCCATAACCAGAGCCTTCCATTTTCCGTTCTTTGCCCAGGCCCCTCATGGTCTCCCTGATTCTGCCCATCCCCATCCTGGCCACAGAGCTCTGCTACTCCCTTCCACCCCAGGTGTCTTTGGATACCCGGTGGCTCGACTGGGGCCTCAAGCGGCAAACACAGTGAATCCTCTCCCCATCTTCCAGCTCTCCAGCCTGGCCTGTGTGGTCTGAGCACATCCCCAAACACCACCTACCTAAAACTCAGGGGAAAAAAGCTTTCTCCACCTTATAATAGCATTGCCTTCTGTGCCACATCGCAGCCCCCTGTTGCCCAGGCTTCCTTTCTCTGGTCTTAGGGGTCCCCCTGCCCCACTCCCTTCCTCACTCCCACACTTCCTAAATACAGAGCTCAGCTGCCTGACTCTGAATGCTACACTCCATTTGTTAATTATAGGACTCAGGTATCTCTGTGCTGCTGGCTAATGTCTTCCGGGAATAGAAAGCATTGTTAGTTCTTGTGGTCCACTAAGACCTTCAGGCATCTTCCAAGCTGCACTTAGAGCTGCTCCACTATCCCTTACTGATTTACTATCTTCTGCTATGACACCTCTCTAAGTCAGCTTGCTCTAGAGTTTTCCCTCCATGCCTTAGAGCACTCTCCGAAGTTTTGTTCACAACCATTTCCTCCTTCAGAAAAGCTGGCTGTACACTGGGTTTCTTAGGGCTAACCACGTTTTTTCAGTAACTCTCACTGTTCTCATGGAAAAATAACTCATCAGTTTGGCTGTGAATCTGTGAGGAGGAAAGCAGTCAGTCCTACAGACCTATAAGTGGTCTTGTCCACCCTAGGGGCCAGAACCCCTTACACCTCCATTCCCTCGCCTACACACCACCTCTCTGGTTGGCGGAACATCCTTTCTTTTGCCCACACCACCATCACAAGAATTGTCTCCTTGTGTCTGGGCAGGCTGAAGGATCACAGGTAAACGCAGTCCCCTTTGCTCTGTTCACCTTTCAAACTGCACGTTTACTAGAGGGATGTGTTCCCACGGGCTCTGACTGGCTAGTAAGAGCTGGTCGTTAAGTTTGCAGGAAGTCTTCAAGTGGCTGACATCACGTTAGTATTCTGAAATCAGGTGAGCACAACGGGACAACGTACACCACCAAAATCAGCAAATGCCACAAAACAGGCCTTTCCCCTGAGGCGGCACACCGTGAAGTTCTGACCAGCAAGCCCCCTGAGTGTCTTCCACGTGACCAGCCTGGGCTAGAGCGAGACTCCCAGCACTGGGGCATGTCTCCTTCCACTTGGACGGACTGGAGCCCGCTCTCACAACAACACTGACATGAGTCCGGAAGGGCTGTGCTTCTCCACGACCAGGAAGCAGAAGGGAGCTCTAGGTTGGGAAGGCCCAGGGCCGGGCCCAGAGGAGCCTGCTGGGAAAAAGGGCAGACGGCAACAGGCAAGCTGGCTGTGTACCCATCACCAGGCTGGGCAGCTCCCAGCACTCTTGGTGACATATAAGTGACTCACAGATGAAGGGGAGGGGGCAGGACCTCAGAGTCTTGAGGTCAGAAGTCATGGCCAAGGGCTCATGGAAAGGAAGTGAATGCTGCACGGGATCAGCCACATCTGGGGGCAGGTGTAGAACGAGGGGCCCTCGTCCAGTTCCCAAGGGAGCTGGTCCCAGAGCCAGGAGCGGCAGCACCCCAGCCTTCCTTCAGAGCTTCCCACAGAGACGTGACCTAGTCCCCCTGGTGACCTGCACAGCCGAGTCATGCCTGCAGAAAGGAAGCATGGAAAACCAGACCCAGCCTCCCCCACAGGGTGGAGAGCCACCTCCAATCACGTTCCTCCTCCCCCTCACCCCTCCAGGGCAATGGGTGACTTCTGGTTTCTGCTAATGAATGGCTTTTGGTTTCTCCAGCCTGGAGGACAGACAGTTCTGGGGCATAGGTCAATGACTGGGATGGGGACCCCTATCTGTACTGGAAGTTGGTGGAGGGGGAGGCCCAGTGCACTTAGTGAGGTATGAGGCACCCACTTCCACTCATCACTGCCTGTCCTTCAAGCCCGTCTGGGTGCTGAGGACTTGGGACCCCCAATGGGCATCCCCAGACCTCAGATCCACTTGGACGGTCCAGCCCTAAGGTGAGCCATCCCATCAGCCTTTGCCTCTCCACCCGTATCCAAATGAAGAGGAAAAACTACTCTGTACACGCAGAATACTCTTCTGACACCAGACATGTGGGATTTTGCTCACCAAGCAGTTCTCCAGCTTTCCAGGGACACCAACTGGACTTGGCGCAGACCCCACAGGGTAAGGGCTCAGCCTCATAAGATCCCCCCAACTCCAGGTACCAACTGATGTGGCTACAAATCCAGGGTTCCCAGAACCCCCTCCTCAGGTTCTGTAATTTGCTAGGATGGCTCACAGAACTCAAGGGAACACTTATGTTTTCTAATTTATTGTATGATAAAGGATGGAGGAACAGCCAGATGTAACGGTACAGAGGGCAAAGTCAGGAAGGGTCCCGAACACAGGAGCTACCATGTCGTGGCGCTGGGGTGTGCCGTGCTCCCAGCACATGGACGTGCTCACCAACGTGGAGGCTTCCCGAACCCCACAGTTCAGGGATATTCATGGAGGCTCACCTTGTGGGCGTGAATGATGATTCACCCCATCTCCAGCACCTTCCAGTTTCCTGTAGACTTGGGCTTTCTGGTGATGGGCCTATCCTAGAGCTATCCAGAGTCCACCCAGAGTTGCCTCCTCAAACAAAAGACACCTCTGCCACCCAGAAAATGCCAAGGGATTTAGGAGCTGTGGGTCAGCCGCTGGTCCCAGTGTATCTGCAGTAGGAGGCCTGAAAAGAAGATTTGGATCATGGATCACAGGGCATCCGTTTCAAAGACAGCCATCTGGAATAAACAGGTCACCAGCTGTGTGACAAAGCTACCAGTTACAACCAGACAAGGAGCCAGGCCGACCCCCTCGTGGAAAGTCCCGGGTGGGCTAGGTAACTGGCCCCTAGAATAACCGCACTCCTCCCTTCCTGTGCCCTAATTCCTGCTCTTTGTTTAAATCCACCAGTAAACAGAGAGATCACGAGACCCCAGCCCTCTCCAGCTTGGACCCTAGGAAAGGCAGAGCCCTGGTGGGTGCCCTTCCCTACCTCCCGGAGACCTCACTGGGTGGCCCGGGTGAACGGTGGCTTCTCCAGGACTTGAGAGTAACAAATCTGGGTTTATTTTGTTTCCAGTTTCCTGATGGTCCCTGCTGAGGTGCATCTTGCAATCAACCACAGGAACCACAAGGGCCTAAACAGTCACAACCGTCACATGGTGTCTGGGGGTCCCACCACCGTAGTGCAGGCACACAAGTGCCCTGAGTGCCCCCGCCTAGAGAGAGCAGCACCATCAATGGGACCCGCAGCAGGCCACGGGGGTCCAGCCATGAGTGGGGCGTCTAGGCCCCCTCCCCTGCCGCACAGCTCATGAGCTCTGCCCTGGAGTTGGCAACAGCCTCTTCTCCTCACAACCAGAGCTGCTGAACAAAACTCTCGTTAGATCAGGACTCTTCCTCCTTTACAACTGTGCCGCTGCCCCCTGCCCTGGGAGGAGCTCCAGACTCCTCCCTCAGGCTCTGCATTACCTGCCCCCTGCCGCCCTCTCCCTCACATTCCCTCCTCCTGGCTCATTCCTGCCCAGTCACATGACACAGGTGCCCTCCCTGTCCTCGAAGCCCTCTGCCCTCAGAGACCCATTCAGGGCCTCAGAGGCCCTTCAATCTGGAAGGTTCTAATCCTGTCGTTGTTAGAGTCCGCACCTTCTCCCACAGCTTAGTTTAAGTGGCACTCTCCTACTCGCCCACAGGGCACAGTGCAGGAGATCTGCCCTGGGCCAACGAGGTAATGAGAGCTCCTGATCCTGCCATTGTGTGCCCTACGGGGTCTTTTTTTTTTTTTTTTTTAAAGATTTATTTATTTATTTATTTGACAGAGAGAGAGAGAGAGAGAGCGCGAGAGCGAGAGCACACAAGCAGGCAGAGAGGCAGGCAGAGAGAGAGAGGAAGGGAAGCAGGCTCCCTGCTGAGCAGAGAGCCCGATGTGGGGACTTCATCCCAGGACCCTGAGATCATGACCTGAGCCGACGCAGCGGCTTAACCCACTGAACCACCCAGGCGCCCCCCCTATGGGGTCTTTAATGAGGCTATTTACAACCCTGTAGGGACAGAACTTAATTGGCAGAAAACAGACAGTAATGCCAGTAACTCGGATCTCTAGAAAAAGCAAGTCACACCCCCCAATGCAACTGCGCTGTTTCCTCCCTGTCCTGACAACTCCTTGTCAGTTGGCGAGTTCATTTCAGCTCTTTCCAGGACTACAAAAGTATGGTGGTTTGAGCCCTCTCCTGAACCAGTTAGTATCTTACTGGTTCCCTCCTTAACTGATGAAAAAACCTCTGTGATGATTTTAGGAAAGTCATTTTATCTTTCGATGAAAAAAATCTGCTGTCAGCCTGTACATTTCTCTTATTAAAGTCACCGCATGTTTGTTCAGAAACTAGCATGGTGAACGGTCAGTTCCATGAGGACAGGAACTTCTTTTGCTTCTCGGGAAAAACCTTGATACTGAAACATGTGAAGAAGGAACCTGGCTGTGCTCCCAGAGGGGGCTGAGCACAGACGGCAGGTCCTCCCGAGCTACCTGACTCTACAGGGTCTCTGGTCTGCCATCTTCAATCAGGCTACTTCACCACTACATCTCCCCCTCCAGCCTGTGGAAATAACGATTCTCAGCATCACTTTTTCTTGTCCTGTAGGATACCGACCAGTTCTGTATCCAATTAGCAAACTGATTTCAGCACTCCTGATTTCCTATATATGTCCTCTTCAGAGTCCCTTTTATTTTTTTCTCATTTATTTATTTGACAGTGAGAGGGAACACAAGCAGTGGGAGTGGGAGAGGGAGAAACAGGCTTCCCACCGAGCAGGGAGCCTGATTCCGGGCTCGATCCGAGAACCCTGGGATCATGACTTGAGCTGAAAACAGATGCCTAATAACTGAGCCACCCAGGTGCCCTTTCAGACTCTCTTTTAAACTAGTTTTGACAAACTCTTGGTTTCCTCATTAATGACTTAAAATTTTTGACACACGCCCATTTTTTATTTATTTGAAAGTCATGCCTTTACATTTCTGAAAATTACATTTAAAAAAAAAAAAAAAGATTTTAGGGATGCCTCAATGGCTCAGTTGATTAAGTATCAGCTCAGGTCATGATCCCAGGTCATGGGACCAAGTCCCACACTGCCACGTAGGGCTCCTTGCTCAACAGAGAGCCTGCTTCTCCATCTGCCTATTGCTCCCCCTGCTTGTGCTCTGACAAATAAATAAGTAAAATCTTAAAAAAATTTTTTTAACATATTTTGGTATCCCATGTCCATAAACTACTCATTGGTAACACGACTGTTTATGCCATGTAATCTTCCACCGTATAGTCTACCCGAGGTCATGTCCTCTGATACTGCACATTCATTCTTTTTACTGTTATATATAATACTTCACTAAACAACCTTGTTCATAAACCCTTAAAAGACGTCTGTTTAGTTCCTCTAGTTATGTTCCTGATAAGGAAATCACTAGGTTATAAACTTATTTGATACGTATTGTCAAACTACTCTCTTAAAAGACTTTTCTAGAGTTGTGTAGTGATTTCTTTCTCCCCCTTTTTTTACCACAGAAAAGTAGAATGCAAGTATTTCCCCTTGTATCCTGGCAGGGTTTGAAGGCTCAGCCTTCCTTGTCCTTAAGGGAAAGAAGAATTAGCTCTCCAGTGGCTAATGATGTGGTGTCCAGGCTGAATTCACCAGCAAGGTGTTGTGAAAGAGGGGAGCACTGGTGTGGAGAGAGAGAGGAGACAGGAAATGTGTCAGCTTGGAACAGGAAAGGGGAAAGATTTCCCCAACTCTAAGATGGGCAGGCCTGCAAACCTAGCAAAGTCCTGTGAGGGTGCACTCAAATGTCCAGGAACCCCGGAAGCCGAGGCCTCACCGGCAGACCCCAGCTCTCACCAGGACCCTGTCGATCATGTGCCAGGGCTTCCCTGCACAGGTGGATTTTCAGGCAGGATGCTGACAGGGCCCAAACTGAATGTCAGCTTCGAACAGGTAAACAGCCACTTCCCTAAGGCCCCAATTGCCCCTAAATGCCCAGCTGCTCTAGCCCTCCCCTAGACCTTCCCAAACTCTATCAATTGAAAAGTTCAAGTGTGGGGGCCTCTGGGAGGCTCATTCAGTTGCACAGACGACTCCTGACCTGATTTCTGCTTAGGTCATGATCTCAGAGCCCCATGTTAAGCTCCCTGGTCAGCAGGGAGTCTACCTGAGGGACTCTCTCACTCTCCCCCTGCCCCTCCCCCTGCTCTCTGTCTCTAATAAATAAATCTTGGGGAAAAAAAAAAATTAAAAGTTAATGCCTGTTGAGGCATGGGGCTTCCCACCCTCTTGAGCAAGCCTGTTCTCATTGTTTAGAACTAGTTATTGAATATATTTAATGTCACCCTTGCACCTGTTCTGGGGGGCGGGGGTGGGGAGTAGTCTAGGAAAGGGAGGAAATTAGACTGTGCTGGTAGAGTGGTTAATATCCTGTCCACTTCTCCTGCTGGCTCCCAACCTGGTTAACATTCCCAGTCCTTCCCAGATCGCTCACTCGGGGCCCTCAGTCTGTTCTAGACCCACAATATGCAGAGCAGCCCACACCACCGATGACCGCTGACGCTGCTCCAGGATCATGTGGACTTCAGTTCCGACAACAGCTGGCTGCCACGCTCAACATGTGGCCTCACTTCCTCCGTACTCTGCTCAAAGCATCCTCTTCCCCACTGTACAGATGAGGAAATGAGCTCAGAGAGGGGAGCAGCAGGGGACATGGGAGGCCAGGAGTCAAATGCCCCAAGGCCATTTTAAGGTTCTGATAACCCCTGACCATACGGCCGTCAATCACACGCACCTACACCTCTCCCTACAGGGTAATGCAACGGACCCGTAACTATATGCCTTGAGTTGCTGCTGGCTGGTGAACAGTAATGCTTTCAAGATATTAATAAGCATCTATTCATTTCAATTTGGCAGCTCCCTTTTCCTATGTGAGAATAAGAATTGTTTGTTTGTTTTTAATTGTTTTTCAGGACTCAGACATTTTTATGAGCCCCACGGTGCTGCAATACCAAAAGACTAGCATAGGCTGAAACCCTGGTCTTCTCAGGGAATGTCCAGCTCCTACCCCTCCCCCTGCAATATGATCCCCACTCTACAGGTAAGCAAAGCCCATACAGGATTCCTCTGGATGCAAATAACCTAGGACGATGACTCACCCGCTGAGGCAAAATAACGTGACTATTATTGGGACTTAACCATGCCAGGAACACCTGCCCAGGGAAACAAAAGGTGCAAATAAACTGACTCTCCCACTTCTCAAAAATCCATTTAAAACCGCACAACTTTCCGGGCGCCTGCGTGGCTGAGTGGGTTAAGCCTCTGCTTTCAGCTCAGGTCATGATCTCAGAATCCTGGGATCGAGCCCTGCGTGGAACGCCCCGCTCAGCACGGAGTCGGCTTCTGCTTCTCTCTCTTCCTCTGGCCCCGCCCCCAGCTCATGCTCTCTCTCAAACAAATAAGTAAAACCTTAAAACAAAACGAAACACCCGCACAGCTTTCAACAGTTTGCATTAAACACCAGTCGAAGCTCCAAGACTGGAAACCCTCACCTCACTGGGACCACAAATCCTTAACTTTTGTGCCTGACCATGCTCAACTACGTAGCCTGAATCTCATCCAATCCTAATTAAATCCTGCCTCCAAAAGCTCTCCTTAAGCTGGCCCCGAACCTCAGTACCTCAACCGTGCCCTCCCACCTCCTCTCGACTCAGAACGCTTTCCACATCGCGCTCCCCATGAACAAGACAAGCAACAGGAGCTCACGACGCGGTTCCCAGCTTGTGACTCGGTGGCGACCGCGCTGGCGCGAACGTCTCTGCCTCAGAGCACCGCGTGAAGGAAGAAAAGCGGCGTCTGCTGCAGAAAGTGAAGCCCAGCGGGGCGCGGCGCCTTGCCCACGGTCACGAGAACCGGCCAGCGCCGCGGGAGGAGAAGGCAGTCCCCCGGTCCCCCCACCGCCAGCGGGGCGCTGCCCTCGTCTGCGCCCTTGCCTGCAGCCTCCTTGCCTCATCCCCCGGGCGCCGCTGACTCAGGAGGAAGCTCCGGTGGCTCGTCTCTCCGCACTAATCCAGCCGGACTCAGCACACAGGAAAACACACGCGACTCGGCGGTGACTCACGGACTCCTAGCGACGAACTACGCGCACTCTCACGGGTTCCCCAGCCGCCGGAAGTGCGGCCCCCGCGCGGGGAGTGCCGGGAACGCGGCCGGTCGACTTCCGGCCGCAGGGGCTTCTGGGTGGGGAGGTGTGCGCGCGAGGCTACCACGCGTAGAGCGGCGGGCGAGATGGAGGGGAGACGCCCCCCAACTCGGAGCTGAGGCCTGTGTCCAGCGTGCCCGGTAGCCGTCCCCCCAGCTCTCACCTGCCCCCGTTCAAGAACTAGAATACGGGGGCGCCTGGGTGGCTCAGTGGGTTAAAGCCTCTGCCTTCGGCTTGGGTCATGATCCCAGGGTCCTGGGATCGAGCCCCACATCGGGCTCTCTGCTCAGCAGGGAGCCTGCTTCCTCCTCTCTCTCTCTCTCTCTCTCTGCCTGCCTCTCTGCCTACTTGTGATCTCTGTCTGTCAAATAAATAAATAAAATCTTTAAAAAAAAAAAAAAGAACTAGAATACGAACCACCAGGAACGGGGGGCGCGCAGCCGGGCGCGTGCTGCACCGGCTAGTGCCAGTCCCGAGAGCCCCCTTGGGCATCTTGCAAGCCGGCTGGCAAATGCTCGTGATCTTTAAACACTTCTGTAAACCTACAACTAAGTTACATTAGAAACAAGCAAACTGGAAACTCTCTCCTAATTATTGCGCTACTTCTTACTCTGTCCTGTGCTCTACAGACTTATTGTCTGCGTTATGTCCGCTCTGCGTGCTTGCGGACGTTTACTTCTAGCCCCCGCCCCCTCCGGGACCCTGCGGGGCCGCGACCCGAAGCTTCCCCTCTGGCCAGGTCCCGGAGCTACCGGGAGAGGGAGGTTGGGCGGGCTGTTGTAAACTAAACGTCCATTGGAGTAAACCGGGAGTTCTAAGTATGGGGGCTTCTCATTGGCTGGGCTGTGAAAGTCTCTCATTGGCTGGGCTGTTGCCAGGGCAAGAGGAAACCTTCCTCCTGCTGGGATAGTAAAGCAGCATCCACCTGCCGGGTGCGTTGGTGTGGCTGTTCCTGAGCGACAGGGCTGAGAGTGCCCCCTGCTGGCGTCCTGACTGCAAGTCTAAAGGAGGTTTCCTTTTTACCAATTTTCATAATAAACACTGGGGGACTCTAGAAACCACCACAACTCCACCCCGCTCCCCCGGAGCTGGTTGTTAAATATTCCCCAGCACATCCCTTAGTGACACAACAAACAGAATAGAAAATAAGGCCCAGGGCTTTTTTTGGACCTACCCAGGGACGGAATCAGCCTCCTCTTTATTAAGGCCTCCTGCAGGTTCTGACCATGGTGCGCACAGGGCATGTTTGAGGAAGGGAGGGAGGAAATCATGTGCTACCCTGGGCTGTCAGTTTACTTAAGGTCGGCTTGCCTAACCCTGACCCTGACTGTGACTCTCACCTGACCTTTCTCTAATTGTCCTAACAGCCTTCACTGCACCCGTGCAAGGCCTTGAATGCCAACACTCAAAAGATTTTCCCTGGTGAATGTCAGCCAGGAAAGGATTTTGAATTGGGGTGATAAAATCCAAACTTTGCTTTAGGATGAGAATCATGCCCGTCTGGAGGACAGCCTGAAGAGAGGGATGAACAGACACCAGGAGACCAGCCTGTTCATTTGGGACTTTGTTCAGTACCCACTGTGTCAGACCTTCAGAGATGAGCATGAGCCACTATGCATGGCTCCAGGGAGTTCAATCTAATGGGGCAAGAGACAGTAAACAGACAATTAGTATGAGTGTGATAAGTGCATTGAAAAACGCAGATCAAAGTGCCAAGGGGTGACTCATTCTTTCTGGAGGAGGTAAGGAAGCTGTAACCCAGCCCTGACTAGTGGGTCTTGTAGGCAGAGGGAAGTTGTCAAAAGGAGGAAGGGGGTGGAGCTCCCAGGCTGACAAACTGCCCTGGCAAAGGGCCTTGTTTGTAGAGGGCCTAGGAGACTGGACTGGAACAGAGAGGCCAAGAGGGCGGGGAATGGGAGACCGCCTGTCAGCTGTAGGGGGCAAGAAGCCAGTCCCCACAGAGTGGGGTTGGGGTGTGTTCTCTATTATTCTCCAGTCATGAGCTCTGTATCTGCAGTGACACTCACCTTTCCAGCTGTATCTCCCACCTTCCTTCCGTGCTCCTGCCAGAAAGGAATACTGTTCGCAGCCTGACTGCACCAGGTACTCTTCTCAGCTCACTCAAGTGTGGTACCCTCTGCTCTTATGCCCCAATCTCTCTTCAAATACACATATGCTTTTTTTTTCAATTTTTTAAAAAAATTTATAAACATATAATGTACACCTATACCAGGGGTATAGGTGGGTCACCAAAAGTTGCACTCACCATAGCACATACCCTCCCCAACGTCCATAACCCCACCACCCTCTCCCTACCTCCCTCCCCCGGCCACCCTCAGTTTGTTTTGTGAAATTAAGAGTCTCTTATGGTTTGTCTCCCTCCCGATCCCATCTTGTTTCATTTATTCTTTTCCTACCCCCCAAACCCCCCACATTGCATCTCCACTTCCTCATATCAGAGAGATCATATGATTGTTGTCTTTCTCCAGCTCTCTCTCTTTCATTCACACATTCTATTTTGTAAATTCTACCCAAATTTGTCTAGTTGAATGTATGACTCAAAATCATTCCATAGGACAAATTAAAATAATATAAAACTGCACAAGTGGGGGGAGTGCCAGGCAGAGGGAGAGGGAGAAGCAGGCTCCCTGCAGAACAGGGGATATGGGGCCCAATCCCAGGATTCCAGAATCATGACCCAAGCTAAAGGCAGTCACTCAACCAACTGAGCCACCCAAGTGCCCATTGTTTTAATCTTTATGACATTTGTATTCTGTTTTTGTATTCCAGGGTTGTAAACACATTCTATATTTTCTTCCAATATGCTTATAGTTAAGGGTTTTAAAAACATTTTTGTGGATGATGGAAAGTATTTTTATGTATCAGCTAACTTTTTTTTCAATGATGCTTACTGAATAATAATTTCATTCCCCCACTGATTTAAAGTGACATTGAAATAAGATACATCTGCATGTATCTATTAGGAATATACACAATATATACAGAAAGATTAGGGATACAGAAAAACTGTCTGATCTCACTTATATGTGAAATCTGAAAAGGTCATTCACAGGAGCAGAGTGGTGGGTGCTGGCTGCAGGTGGGGGAAATGGGGAGACAATGGTCAAAGGGTACAAAATTCTGGTTATAAGATGAATAAATTCTAGGGATCTAATGTACAGCAAAGACACTGTAGTTAATAATAGTTAATAGTTAATAAAATAGTTAATAAATAGTTAATAAAATGCTTAAAATCTGCTAAGAGATTACACCTCAAGTGTTCTCACAACACACACACAAAGGTTACTACAGGAGGTGATGGATGTATTAATTAGCTTGATTGTGGTAATCATGTCACACTGTATACATATATGAGACCACACTGTACGCCTTAAAGATATACCATTTTTATTTATTTATATTTCAAATATACTGGTTGAATAAATAAATAGACAAATAAATGCTTATAATAGAGAAAAAGAGAAAAGATGAACAAACTCTACAATTTAGCAAAAGTGAATCTATTTTTCACATTTTGCAAGGTCATTTCATCGGCAGAGTGGTGGATCTGGTTCTTCTGTCCCTGAGTAGGTTTTCTAGAGATATCAGAGAAAACAACTGCCCTTGTTTATGAATTCTGAGAAAATCTGGAGAATCACATGATGGACATAGGTGACAGGTCACATGACATCTGTCCTTATCCTGCAGCACCTTCTCAGCTCCCCCAGGTGTGCACCATTTCTCTCATTAAAATTTCTCAACACCAACCCCCCCAAGAAGAAAGTCCCACAAGCTCTTAAAAGACCATATTTGACCCTGAGGCTTGGTCTTTTGTGGACATGTTGTGATTTGTTGGACACCTGTTCAGGATAATGGTTCTGTGGCGATCTCTGAGCACCCAAGTATCCAAAAGTATAAAAGGTTTAGTCCAAGAACAATCACAGCTATTGTGAGAAAGAAGAGGAGTATATTTTTTCTTCAATGTTTTAGTCAAACAAGGCCTACCTAGGAGAATGAGTGTCAAGGGCAGGTCAGATTGGTCAACTTTCTCAAATGGCTTTTAAAAACTAGGGTGCCTGGGTGGCTCAGTGTTAAGCCTCTGCCTTCCGCTCAGGTCATGATCTCAGGGTCCTGGGATCCAGCCCCACATCAGGCTCTCTGCTCAGTGGGGAGCCTGCTTCCCCCTCTCCCTCTGCCTTGATCTCTTTCTCTCTCTCTGTCAAATAAATTTTAAAAACTTTTTTAAAAAGCAAAAAAAAAAAAAAAAAAAAAAAAAACCCAAAAAACCCTAATGGTTGGTTTTACCTCTTTTTTGGGTCAGAATCAAAGATAAATTACAGGTTTTACAGGTACACAATTTTTTATACAAATTTTATTTATTTATTTGAGAGAGAGAGAGAGCACGAGCAGGGTGAGGCTCAAAGGGAGATGGAGAAGCAGACTCCCTGTTGATCATGCAGCCCATGAGGACTCAATCCCAGGACCCTGGGATCATAACCCGAGCTGAAGGTACTTGCTTTACTCACTGAATCACCCAGATGCCCCCAGGTACACAAATTTTAAATAATCTTTAGCTAGGGTGGAAATTCTTGTACCAACCAGTGACACCCAGAGTGTTGGATGTCTTCTGAGAATTTAATACATAAGGTTCCTAATCAGGTATTGGTTACCTGGGAGTTTGGGTTAAATGCATGAGATGCCCGAAAAACAAATGCAAAAAAAGTGGAACCTATTAACTTTTCATAGTCTACATAAAGTTCTTGGTGTACCAATTCATGCAAAATGTACAAACTTTGTAATCATACAGGTCATTTTCCTTGCCTTGTACTTTATAGTTGTCATATGCCTTATATCTACATGTTACAGACCCCAAAACATAGTTTTTGCTTTAAATGCTCCTGTATTTTGAAGAAACAAGGAGGGAAAAAAACAGTATTCTATATTTACCTACATAGTTTCCATTTCCACAGCTCCTTTTTACTCTCTGAAGATCTGTGATTTCATACCTTTAGTCTGAGACCTTCCTCTGGCTTCTCTTACAGGGCAAGGCCTATGGGCAATCCATTCTCTTAGTTTCATTTATCTGACATTGTGTTTTTCCTCTCATTCTTGAAGAGTATTTTCATAGGACATGGGTTTTATGGGGTTTTGGGTGGACAGTATCATCAACGCCACTACCATCATTATCATGGTATTCCAACATGAAGGGGGTCCACTGTCTTCTGGCCTCCCTTACTTCTCAGGAGAAGTCAGCATGTTATACAAGCTTGAATGAAGGGAAGGTTCTTTAGATCCCCAGTTTTCTACAGATAAGAAACAGGTTGGCAGGGACGCCTGGGTGGCTCAGTGGGTTAAGCCACTGCCTTGGGCTCAGGTCATGATTTCAGGGTCCTAGGATCGAGTCCCTCATCGGGCTCTCTGCTCAGCAGGGAGTCTGCTTCCCTCTCTCTCTCTCTGCCCGCCTCTCTGTCTACTTGTGATCTCTCTCAGTCAAATAATAAATAAATAAATCTTTAAAAAAAAAAAAAGAAAGAAAAAAAGAAACATGTTGGCAGAGAAAATTATTCTACTATAGACACAGATGGTTTCCTATGGAAAAGGACAGATGATTCAGAAACCAGAGCCCAAAGCCCGGAAGGTGGTACGGAGAGTCATGAAGAATGACTTTCAGGGACTCCAGACAAGCCACACTCCCTGCTTCCAGTCAGAGAAAGTAGCACCATGTGCCCAGCTGGATTTCAGAACTGCTATGGACCAGCG
The DNA here is from genome assembly GCF_022355385.1 of Mustela nigripes. Classification (NCBI taxonomy): domain Eukaryota; kingdom Metazoa; phylum Chordata; class Mammalia; order Carnivora; family Mustelidae; genus Mustela; species Mustela nigripes. The sequence goes on from NC_081567.1 coordinate 37,114,190, forward strand.
ACGCTTTGTGTGGTTACAGATGATGGCTGCCCTGTCCCTTCCTCGCCGTGTGTATGTTGGGATCCCAGATGGGATGAGGCTTCGGGGCCACTGGGCACACCTTGCAGTGTATTTCTTGTGTTTCCTAACTTGACTCCCTGAAGTTAATGATTGCTTTTGTTGGTGGTGTTCATTTCCTTTGTACCTACCCACACTTTCCTGTTCTGTACAAGGTCAATCCCATTAGGGACTACATCAGTTGCTCCTTCTCCTTGTTCACCACATCCCTCCATGAGATGCCCTCCTCTCTGGGACATCCCATTAGCCGTTATCCTTGGAATGCCGTTTGTCCTTCTCCTGGAGTGTACTCCTTGTCCCGGATCTCACGTCTTCTTCTGTCTCGGCTTCCATCTTGTTTTGGTGGAGAACATCCTTTGGTCAGTTCATGAGACTGAAAAGAGCATGCAGCAGCAGATGGCACGATGGTGACGATGTTGGCATTCCTATTGCTTGTATCCCAGTGTTGCAGTGAGGACTCCCTGCTCTCTCTGCTTGGAGCACAGCTGTCCCTCCAGCTCCCACCCCCACCAGCATCCTAGAGGGTCCCTTCACCACTCTTCTGCGTTGGAGCTCCATGTTCCGCAGCACACATTTCCTAAATTCCTTGCTGTACTCCCACAGTCAGACAACATCTCTCCTCGAATAGTTTCCCAAGGACAGTGCATGGGGACTACATTTTTTGAGATGTCCCATGTCTGAAATTGTCTTTATTTGACTCTCATGTTCACAAAGAGTGTGGTGGTTATTGCTTCTTACTGACTGGTATCTTTCCCTCTTCCTTTCTATTAACAAACTGTCCTGGGGGCACCCGGGTGGCTTGGCCAGTTAAGCATCAGCCTTTGGCTCGGGTCATGATCTTGGGGTCCTGGGATGAACCTCACATCAGACTCTCTACTCAGTGGCTCTCTCCTTCTCCCTCTCCCACTCCCCCTGGTTGTGCTCTTTCTCTTTCTCTCTCTCAAATAAATACATAAATACAATCTTTATTTAAAAAAAAAAAATTCTGTCCTGTGGCCATGTGGCGGCATTTGACCAGCCTAGGGCAATCACATGGCCAGGAGACAAGTTGGCCATTTAATGTCCTTTCCTGGGGTGGTTCATCTGAATGGGGCAGAAAAGGAGCTCTGTTCCTCTCAACTGGCTTTCCTTAGGGGAAGCCATTCTGGCTGGCAGCCACATTCCTGGCTTGGGGAGTCATCCTGGGCACCGCAGAGAGAGGCAGAGAGCATCCTGGGGACAGATAGCCAAAGGCAGCCACCCGGGGTCCTGCCTCTCTTCCTTCAACTGGAACATCGCAGCAAGGTCGCACGGAATGGGTCCCGCCAAGCCACCAAATGTTCCATGAACATCCCTTGTGTTCCACGAATCTAAGCTGCCTTCCTGTCACTTGCTTTCAAAAGAAATCACCTGATCACCCGTCCCCAGCTAGTCACTGCTGAACATTCTGCCTCCTTTTCTTTTGGATGCTGGACGATGTCGCTGCTGTTGTTCTAGAACTGAAAACGTCTTTATACTTGGGAATTCTACTCATGGCCAGACTAATTTCTGTTTTGTTGATTTGTTTGGTGTTTTTGGTTTGTTTGTTTGTCTGTTTGTTTTTGCCATATAAACACAACGTGAAACGTGGCCCACTAACACGTTTCTGCTTACTCTGTATTTCGGAGTTTCCTCTTGGAATAGCCTGCCAGCAGCCAAGTCGTTGCACCAAAGGAAATACCTCTTTTAAAAAGCTGAAGCCATGGACCGACCAGCCGGCTCCCGGGATAGCTGCGCCCACCAGCCCCCCACTTCCGCACGGCCCCGACCTGCAGCATTCCTCCACCACCTGCTAACTCCCGGCGGGAGAACCTGCCTCTCCCGGCTGGCTCTGATTTGCATTTACTTGACTAAGGAGGCCGTACCTTTCTCAGTAAAGCCTATTAGTCAAATCGGTTGTCCTTTTGAAACACTTTCCACAATTCGCGATTAGACGTTTTTCCCCGTAAAGAATGCCTCGTGGTTTCCGCGCGGAGAGCAGCGTCTGTTTTGTCCGCCTCGACAGTCCCGGTGGCTGGGTCGGTGGTAGCGGGCACCGCCTGCGCTCAGGAAACCGTGCGCAAGGGACGAACCGGTGAACGAACTGGGGGTGACGACCCCCCGCAGGGGGACCAAAGCGAGAACCCGGGGCGGGGCGGGGTGCCCAGGAGACACCGGGTCCGCGCGCCCCGCGCTGCAGCGCGCGGCCACCAGGGGGCAGGCCCGCGCCGGCCGGCTGCGCCACGCAGGCGGGGGCCGGGGGCTTGCCGCACACCCAGCGCGCCCCGCGGCTGGCGACCCCGGCCCCACTCACTCTCAGTCTGCGCCCGCACCCGCTGCGCAGGCAGGAGAACCGAGACAGGGCTCCGTCCGCGGCCCGGCGCCCACCCGCCCGGGCTGGCGGGGCCGACAGCACCCGGTCCCGAGCCGGGACCCCGCGGCCCGGACGGGGAGCGGCTGCCCCAGCCCCGAGTCCGGCCCTGACGTCAGCCCCGGGCCCCAAATAACTTCCTCTGGGGACTCTTCCGCCGCGGCCGCACGTCCCGGAGCCCGGCAGCCGCGCCCACCGGCCCGGTCTTCCCAGAACGAGCTTCCGCCCCGCCCGCCCCGGCCCTCGGGTGCCGGGAAGCCCCTCCGCCCACGGCGCGCGGTAGAATGGTGCAGCCCCGGGGAGGGGACCGGGGTCGGGCCCACCCCCACCCTACTTTGGGGGGGTCCCGGGACGCAGGTCCTCCCGGGCCAAGGGCCCGTGAGGGATGCTGGAGCCAGCTAGGGATACTGCCCCCACACCCACAGCGCACCCCTGCCTTTGGTTCTGTAAGCACGGGTGACCCGGACTTCTCCGTGTCCCCGTCCTCATCAGGGTAAACCACAGACCTGATGCCCTGATACCAAGTTGGTGCTCAATAAATCAATGAATGAACCAATCAATGAATGAAAGAAACAGGGATGGTGGTGGGCCTGCTGCCATCAGCTTATGTGGGGCCTGTGGCCAGTTGGGGGGTGTCTGGTCAGTGATGGTGGAATCCCAGACCACAAGCACCCAAATGGGGCGGGCACACCCCTACCCCAAGACTCTAAGGTATTTTGGGGCGAGGGGTCTGCTCTCTCGGGGTTCAGGCACAGGTCATGGAGAAGTTGGGAGTTCTGGGGCACCTCCTTCCGCTGAGAGGAGCTGGGCGGGCCGGGCCAACAGGTCCAGCGGCATAGCCAAGCTGACACTCACCTCCAGCATAAAACCCCACTTCATGGAGCCCTGCACCTTGAGCCAGTGCTCACGGTCCTCCGGCCCCCACTGCGCCCCGGCCCAGTGCCCCCGCCAGGCTGAGACCATGAGGTGGCGGCCAGCCATGGCCCTTCTCCTGTGGCTGCTGTGGTTTGGTGAGTACTGGGTGCTGCAGGAAGGTGGTCCGCCTCCTGCCCAGAGGGGTGCCCTCTGGGCTTCCTGGGGCCCGAGAAAATCCCCCACTCCCCAGCCAGACCTGGGGCTGCAGTGCCCGCCTCCCTTTCCCACCCAGCGGGCACTGCTGGGCAGGGGGGAAGGCTCCAAGGTTCACTCTTGGGGCAGTGATGTGCGGAAGGCAGGATGAGGCTGGGGCACAGGTCCAGGAGGACCCTGTGGCAGAAACATGTGAGGGGCTCTCCTCCCTCTCCCCCCTGCCCCCATTCTCTCTGTTGCTCTGCTGTTGGGCCAAGCTCTGGATTTGGGGGTTCTGCTTCCTCCCATCTCAGTCTCTTCCCATCCCCAGATAAAGACACAGGGCTGCATGTGTGCAGGATCTGGACTTGGGGCCCCCAGGTTCCAAAGCCTTGGATCACCTTGTGCTGGGTGGGGGGAGGGGTGGCTGAGATGCCACCTGAGCCTGGGAACCCTCGGGAGGCGGGAAGGGGTTCACCATAGAGTGGGGGGCAAGGGGTGCAGGCTCTTGCCCCCGCCGGGCAGGGAGGATGTGTGGGGAGTAGCAAGGCCTGCCTCTCTTTCCCCTTTCCCAACCCTGGGTCAGGGTCAGCAGGTGCCAGCCAGGGGAACCCCACCTGCCAGGCCCCTTCCCACAGGGCAGGCTGCTCCCTGCCCAGGAAACACTCCCGCATTCCTGGGCTAGCCTGGCCAGCCCGGTGCCACCTCACTTCCCTGTCCTCAAGTCACCTCCCAGTGCCGGGCCAGGTCACCCCAGGCTTCGACTCTGCCGGGGCTCCAGGCTTCCAACCAGGGGTCAGAGGACACCAGGGTGGCACTTCAGTGGGGAGGCCCCCGTCTCTCCAGGCTCCACCGGGCCTCCCCAACCCTTGCTGCCTGCCTTCTGGCTTCTTGGCACAGGCATAATGACATTTTTGGAGGGAGCCCATCTCCCCTTGGGGTGTAATGCCATGATTGCTCCTAATGGGGTGAGTAATCACAGTCATTGCCAAAGTGGAAACAGCAGTGTGCATCCACAAACAGCTGTGAGCAGGAGCTGTGGGCTCTTTCAATGCCATCCTCACCCCCCCTCCCACCTACTAAAAGCTTGGGACTCTCCCATCCCCACCAGCCGAGCCTGACCAGCTATAGGAGGATGGGAACCTTGGCCCAAACGTGGGGCCTAACACCCCAGGTGGCTCACCCAGCCCCTGACAGGACACCCACCCTGCAGAGCCCAGGACTCCATAGTATGCCTTCCTGGTCAGCCAGCCCCCACAGCTGTTCTCTTTCTCTCTATACATTCCCTGGGCTCAGGGCCCCTGGAAGGGTGCTTCACCTGGACTGAGCTCCTGGGTCCCTAGGTGAATTGAGACCATGATTCTCCCTCCACAGTGAGGTGGGCAGAGCTCTGTGTGGCCCAGCAAGAGGATGGAGAGCTCAGGAGTGGGAGGCAGGCTTCCTAGACAGACCACACAAGCCAGGAGGGCTGCTCGGAGGCAGTGGCATTTCACTTGAGACTCGTTGGATTCACACGAGTAGGGACTAGGAGGAAAGGGCCTCTAGGCAGAGGGGTGTTGTTAGTAAGCACCCAGAGGTCAGAAGGCTCAACCTCTAGGAGAAGCAGAGAGTTGCATGAAGCTGGGTTGAGGAGTCTGCAAAGACTCAAGAGGGGGGTCCACCGGGCCACAGGAGTGCGTACTTGATCCTGGGTGCAGACAGCAGACCCAGCTGCATGTAAGGGAAGGGGGGCTGGCTGTGGGGAGAACCAGAAGGCCCTGGAGAATCTGCACAGGGAGGGAATGAACCTGAAGGGACGTCAGTGCCCACGAGGACTGGGGTGAGCTGATGCATCAACCAAGAGCAGAGCCATCAGGGCTTAGGAAGAGCAGCTGGTCGGGTGTCTTCAGTCCAATTAAATTATTTTATACTAGGTAAAGGGGGCTGGAGGGAACAACCTCCAGCACTTTAGAAGGGCATCTGTTAACACAAATCAGGCACTGGAATGTCCAGGGCAGATTTTCTGTCCCCATCACTGGCCTGGGCAGCATGCCTGCCCCCACACTTCTGCCTGGCACCCTTGCTTTGAAAACAGTCCTGCCTGTGCCTGCTCAGCCCCCTGGGGCCACCTTCTCCCCATCACAGCTTCATCGTCCAACCCCACCTTCAGCACTGGGAAGTGCACCCCCAGAACGGTGCTCTAGCAGGAAGCATAGGGGGCCTTGTAAAAGCCCCCAGAATCATGGAGAAGCATGGCTCCGCCCCCGCAGCCCCTCCCCTTTGGGGGCCTGCTGACCTCCTCTGGTGAGAATGAACTTGCCACACCCTCACTGGACAGCTTCTCCCCACCTCAGCTCTGATCAGGTTCCCCAACCCCCAGTCAACCAGATACGCTGGAGGCTCTGGGAGACTGGCAGGTATTTCTAGAGTGTTGTTGACACTGGGCTGGGGTGGAGGTTTCCTGTGTGCCTCACTGAGTCCAGAGATGTGGGGGGTGACAGGTCCTGGGGATACGGACTCTACTCTGACCCCTCTGCCTTCTCCCCTGGGGGGGTGGCCCAGCAGGGGGGGTCTCAGGTTCCAACTACAGAACACACTGAGATGCCGGACAGGTGTTCGGTACTTTAGGGGTCTGGAATCTTGGGAGGACTGACCCATGATGCCACTGGCTGGCTTCTCTCTACTTCCTGGAGACCGCAGAGACTTGAGCAAGACTCTGGGAAGAACCCTAAGGAGGAGGAGGGGCTGCCCTGACCAGCAGTGGTCAGAGGAGAGGCAGACCTTGGCTTTGGCAAAGCGGGCTGATCACCCCCTTTTTTCTCACCTCCAGGGACTCAGGGAGTCGCGGCATCAAGTGGTAAGCATCTGAGGCCCTTGGATGGGGTCAAGGGCAGGGGCCCATCTGAGAGCAGCAAGACTGGCCAGAGGCTCGCACACACCCCCGGAGCGAGGCCCAGAATCCAGAATCCAGGCTCGCACACACCCCCGGAGCGAGGCCCAGAATCCAGAATCCAGGCTCGCACACACCCCCGGAGCGAGGCCCAGAATCCAATCTTTCTGTGTCTCCACAGAAAGAGAACCAAGACAGGAGAGGAGGAAGGCCTGACAGGCGGTGCAGCGGACACGGGAGCCCAGCGAGGCATGACGCACAGGCACAGGGGAGGCGGGCAGGGAAGCACGACAGCGGAGAGGCTAAGGGCCATCTAAAATCGTTCTGCCATAACATTAACAGACGCCGCTGGGTCACCAATGTGTGTGGGACCGTTCCAGTGCCTGCTGTCCCTCCCGGAGCCTGTTTGCCGGGCCCTGGGTCAAGACCTTTCCAAGAATTATCTGAATCCTCTCCATGTCTCATGACTGGGGAGGTAGGCCTGAGGTCACCATTTCAGAGGTGAAGGGCGGGGAAGGGGGGCTTTCCCACAGCCAGGAGGTGTCTGCCTGTGACCGGTCGTCCACGCCCTTGACCTGCCCAAGGTCTCCCCGCAGGTCAAGGATAAAGACGGCCCAGAATTGGGCAGAAAGTGGAAACGGGAGTGTGGGGCTAGGAACCAGAAGGACTCCCAGTGAGTGCCGCCCCGGCTTTGTCCCCTAGTGTGCGGGCTCCGGAGAATGCTGAACCGGATGGTGGGCGGCCAGGACGCCTTGGAGGGCGAGTGGCCCTGGCAGGTCAGCATCCAGCGCAACGGAAGCCACTTCTGCGGGGGCAGCCTCATCACAGAGCGCTGGGTCCTCACGGCCGCGCACTGTTTCTCCAAGTGAGTCAGCGGGCCCCAGGCTCCCTCCACACCCAGCACCTCGGACAGCGCCATGGCCCAAAGGGAGGACCCCCCCCCCACACACACACACACTGGTCTCACCAGTGAGGCACTCTGCCAGGCCTGGGGCCATGGCCCTGTGATGCTTGCAGGCTCAGCCCATATCCTGGCTCTCTTCCCTGCCCCCCTCCCACACCTCAAATCCAGGACACTCCCTTTCCGACTGGGACTTGGGTTCCGGACGAGCCTGAGGGCTGAGGTCCCCCACACCACCAGACTTGGAGCGACCTGGCCCCAGACCCCCACCTGGTCTCTTGCTTCACCAGTGCTGCGATGCTTTGACATCTGAGGTTCAGAAATGTGGGCTCAGAGGGAGCAGGTCCTTTGCTCAAGGAAGGCTCACAGGCTGGCCCCCAGCGGGAGCCTGGGGGTGGCAACTCTGCCAACCCTCCCAAGTAGGGACAGTCATAGGAGGAAACTGAGTCCCAGGGAACTTGCCGGGTGACTTGCCCAAGGCCATCGGGCTTACCAAGGGTGTACACTCAAGTCAGGAATTAAAGCTGCTTCAGCTTCTAACCCCACCATACACCCCCCTGGGGAGGACGATTCCGAGGACTTCAGGCAGGCACGGTGGCCCGCGGTGAGGGGGCTGGTCTCAGAGGAACCACGAAGCCCCTCCCTGTTTTGAAGCTCCGTCCGACCCCTCCCAGTCTCTCTTCTGCCTCACACCAGCCCTCTGCTCTTTCCCACCAGCACCTCCCAGACATTCCTGTACCAGGTCCTGCTTGGGGCACGGCAGCTGGTGAGGCCAGGCCCACACGCCGTGTACGCCCGGGTGAAGCGGGTGGAGAGCAACCCCCTGTACCAGGGCATGGCCTCCAGTGCCGACGTGGCCTTGGTGGAGCTGGATACCCCGGTGACCTTCACCAACTATATCCTCCCCGTGTGTGTGCCTGACCCCTCGGTCGTCTTTGAGACGGGCTTGAACTGTTGGGTCACTGGCTGGGGCAGCCCCAGTGAGGAAGGTAATGGGGCAGAGCCGGGGGAGGGTGGGGACAGGCCCGCAGAAGGGCAGTGTGTGTGGGGGGAACCACAGCGACCAACACTCTTTTTCTGTTGACTGGTATGCGTGCATCTCTCCTCCGACGGGGCGAGGGGGTAAAGTGAGCTCCAAGGAGCCGTGGGCAAGCAGAGAGAAGGGGGGCAGCGAGAGCCGAGGTCCAAACCCAAGCAAGAAACGAGGAGGGACAGAGCTGTGGTTCTTAAGAACGCAGGCCCGTGGGGTGCTCGGTAAGCCAGCGTGCTGACCTGCAGGCTGTCCCGGCCCTCCCAGACCGCCTGCCCAACCCGCGGGTCCTGCAGAAGCTCGCAGTGCCCATCATCGACACGCCCAGGTGCAACCTGCTCTACAGCAAAGATGCCGAGTCCGGCTTCCAGCCGAAAGCCATCAAGGATGACATGTTGTGTGCTGGCTTTGCCGAGGGCAAGAAGGACGCCTGCAAGGTAGGGACCGGGTGGGCTGTGCCCGAGGCCGAGCCCTGCTCCCTAAGCCCCGGTCGAGGTGGGAGCCAGCCTGGCTGGGTCCAGGAGGCCCCTATAGGCGGGTCTGCCCCAGAGCCTGGCATTCCATCAGTTGGGAAGCACAGGCCCCGGGACCCCACTCAGTACGGCCATCCAGTTCACTGGTGTGCAGTGGGCCAGCAACCTTTGAAAACCCCTTGGAGGTGAATCAGAACAGGCGGTCTCGGGGTGCTAGGGAAATGGGCATCCCAGAGAAGAAAAGGAAAGACCAGCCAGCAGGTGGTGGGGTGGGGGGTCCCAGATAGGGACGCTCCTGGAGGAGCGAGGAGGGGGACAAGGAGAGGCAGAGTGGGTGCGGGCACCTGGGTGCCACAGAGGCTGGTTCTTGGGCCCGTGGGCTCTGATCGTGCCTTTGCTTCTCTCACAGGGCGACTCAGGGGGACCCCTGGTGTGCCTGGTGGGCCGGTCGTGGCTGCAGGCGGGGGTGATCAGCTGGGGTGAGGGCTGCGCTCGCCGGAACCGCCCAGGTGTCTATATCCGGGTCACCTCCCACCATGCCTGGATCCATCACATCATCCCAGAACTACAATTCCAAAAGGCCGGGACGGGTGGCCTGACGCGGGGGCCCCGGGGCCAGCAGCCCTCCGTTCAGAACTCTGTGCCCGGGCTGGTAGCCCACGCGGTCCTCTGGGCCCTTGTAGCCCTGCTCACCCTCCTCTGAGCCCCGGGACCCATGATGTACATTTGTAAATAGTGCTCCCATTCTTTCCCGCCAAACACCCATTTTTTATTTATGTTCACCCTCCAGTAAAAGCCCAACCTCAGTGCTGGCTCCGAGGTGCCTCGGGGGGAGGTGGGTGGTGGCACACCAGATCAGGGGTGGTGGGCTGCTGCAGCGCTGGGCTGGGGCAGAGGCTCCCCAGCGGGAAGGGAGCTGCGGCAGGTGCACAGGACACCTGTCCCCTGGCCCCTGCACAGGGGCTTCCCTGCTCCCAGCCCTGCCCCAGGATCTGCCAGTAGCGTTCTCACTGTATGCATTGAAGGGCACCCCTGGGGGCAGCAACAGATATCAGCAGAAAAAGACGGGGGCCCCATGGAGGGTCCTAGAGAAGGAAGGCTTTGCTCTCCCATGGCCCCCATGGCCTGTGTCTGAATCACCCCAAGATTCCTCTAAATCTCACCAGCAGGGTGACTCGCCCAAGCCTGTGCTTTCCTACTGCAATGTCAGGGGTGACTCGAGGGCTGTTCCTGGTGCCCTGGGCCCCCCCAGGGACTCCTTGTTCCCCTGGTACCTCTTGGCTCCTGGCTCCTTTTCCTCCACACCCTCCCTCAGCATTGACTTCCCAGGGATGAGCCCAAAACTGCAGGAAGTAGAGGGGCTGGAACTGGGGCCCACATCTGCTGGGAGACACCGGAGAACTTGTGACCTTCTCTTAGCCCTGAGAAGAGCATCCCCACCTGCCTTTCAGAGGTGACCGGACGGTGGTTAACTCACCGAGGTCAAGGCAGGGAGAGGTAGAGACACAGAGGTGGAGACACAGATCCTGTTCCTGGGCTCCCATGCCCGTGCATCTCCCTTATAGGTTCCAACCCCCCCTTCCAACAGCTGGCGGACAGCTATGCTGGGCCACCAGCCCTGACACCCCGGGAGGCCAGACCTCCCTAAGCCTCAGGGATGCAGGGACTAGCACGAGCCCCAAGTCTACACACTGCCTGGGCAGGCCACTCATGACCTTGGAGGTGAGCAGAACGGGTCCCTCCTGCCCAGGCCAGGCTCCACTTCCTTCTTCCATCCCCAGGATTTAGGGTTTAGGCCAGACCAGCCAGAGTCCTCAGTGGTTTGTGCAAGGATCCCCAAGAACTCAGAAATGAACTAGAACCCGTCACCAACCCCCCCAAGCTCTGCAGCCACCCCTGCTTCCCAGCCACCCTCTTGCGGCCTGTCACCACCAGGAACCCAGCACAGAGCTCTGGAGCTCAGGTCCCCAGAGTGCTCCAGTCCTACTCAGGCCCACTCGGTGTGGCTTCCCCGGGAGACCACCTCAGGCTCGCTGTCTGGCCCAGGCGCACCCATGGCAGGCCCCCCTTGCAGCCGGTCAGCCAGCTTCCTGTGCGGACCGACTCCTGGAAGGTATCTGGGCTGGTCTGGGAGCTCAACAACCATCCATGGGACGAGACTCCTAGGAAGGCAGGGCCTTGCTCCCACCACACACGTACGTGTGCAGACATGTGTGCACATGTACGCACACACACCTCTGTACAACACATGCACCTGTGCACACACTTGCCAGCGTACACAAAGGCACAGCTTGCCCAGGCCTGGTGCTGGGAAGAAAGCGGACCTGGGTATTTCTGGAATGGATCCACAGCCACTCAGCAAGCACCTGCTGTGAGCCAGCCCCAGGGACAGGGCGCAAACAAATACGAATTCCCTTCTGTGCCCCACTTTGGGCACGTCCCCACCACCAGGCAGGAAGGACTGGGAGGGGAGGCACTGGGGAGAGGCTCAAAGGGCCCCATGTCCCTGCTGGCTGCTCCGTGGCCCTCTAGGGAACAGGTGGCTTCAAGAGCTCCTTCTCCAGACCAGATGGCCTCCAAGTCCCTTGGGTGGGGGCGGGGGTTGTGCAGCAAGTGCACTGATGGGGTCTAGGTCAGGGTGGGGGGAGAGGGTCTAATCTGCGAGTGTCTTGAGGGGAGCCCTAGGGATGAATTCTGGGTCATCCTGGCTGGGAACAGGGGCTGGTCTGGGTCCTGCAGCCTTGGAGACCGGCCTGGGTGAATCCACCACTCCACTGTGGGGGTAGAAAAAGAATTAGGCCCTGGGCTGGGATGGGGGGTGCTTCGAGGTTAACTGGCTTCTGGAGGGAGGCCCCTCTGCTGTCTCTGTGCTGAGAGCCCAGGATGAAACCGACTGTGGGAGACGGGACAAGGACCAGGTTCCCCTTGGAGGCCGTGCCACCCCACCTCTGCCTCCTCTTGTGGGCTGTTCCAGCTTTCTACTGTCCTGGGGCACTCCCACCACCCCCATCCTCCCATCTCTGCCACAGGGCAAGGGTCTGGTCAGGATCCTTTGGGACACGGCCCCTATCCCCTGGCCTCCCCAAACTTGAGACTGGGGGCAGACATTCAAGAGTGGAAGAGAACAACAGTCTCGCATAGGCTAGGAGCCTGAAGGGCGAGTGTTGGGACAGGAGCTGAGAAACTGCCCAGCTGTCACCGTCCCTTCTCCCACCCTGGGCAGGGTGGCAGCTCATGCAGAACTTTCCATGTTGCTGCCAAGCCTCGGAGCGATCTGCCAGGGTGTGGAGGGGGGCATCAGAGAGCGGACGGACGGATGGACATGGACTACAAGTCCGTCCACTGGCCTAGGCCAGGGCCCACAGAGAAAAGCCCATCTTGGGGCAACCACAGGAGGAGGAGAGGGCTGACTTCTCTTCGGGCTGCAGTCAAACACAGACATCCACACCCGCGCGTGCACGATGATCAGCACATGGGAGCCCCAGGAAGGAAAACCGCCGGGCCAGCTCCCCAGGCCCCTTCTGGCCTCAAGGGCCAGGGATCAGACATTGCTCTGAGGTCCCAGAACTGGTCCTGGAGCATCTGTGCGGGGCTGGCAGGGGTAGGGGGAGCCTGATGCAGCTACGCCAAGGTAAGGAGCTCCGAAGGCAGGGCAGGCGGCATGCGCAGGAGGAAAAGGGGTATGTGTGCAAGTCAAAGCCAGAGACCAACTCCCTTCCAATCCAGGGGCCACTGCCCACACAAACTCTGAGGCACACGCACAGGGGACTCGGTGCCTGGCCGGCCTAAGGGCACAGGCTCACAGGGATGGACAGATAGCTGCAGCCTGGGGCCCACTGAGCCAGCCACTGCCTCCCACTCTGGGGAAGATGGTAGAAGGCCAGAAAGACCTGGGGGGGCAAACAACAAAGCTTAGGTGGGAGAAGCCAGGCCAGGGGACCAGAAGGTTCCAGACACAGGCTCAGTAGGGGTCCCAGCAGCTGCACACTCCATGTGCCCGCCCACCTCTGTCCTGCCCGCTGGAGCTACAGGGCTGGCTGCCCAGAGAGCTGTGCCCCTGCCCTCTCCACACCTTCCCCCAGCAGGTGGGCCAGAGGACAAGTTTCAAGAGGCAGGGCTCTCTCCCTGCCTGGCGCACCCAGAGTAAGAGCCCTGTGTCGGGACCTGGGCTGGGCAGCTGGCTCCCCTCCAGTCCTCTCCTGGGACACGTTCAGATTTGCTGCTGGCATCAGAGCTGAGAGATGCTGAATCAGCCTGTGCAGAAAGTAAACTCTCTGAAGCAGGATTTGGAGTCCTTCCCTGCGTGTCCCCGGCTGCGTGCTGAGTGCCAACCCCCCACCCCAGGCAAGCAGGCCCCGCGCCCCAGCCTGGGCCCGCAGGACAAACCACCAGGACCCTGGGAGCCCTGGCCAGGCCAGCAGCACACCTGCAAGCAGGATGGACGCTCAGATAAGGCTGGGGGTCTGTGCAACCTCAGGGAGGGCGGAGCTCTCCAGGGAACACCGGGACAGGAATTTCCCCCAAGCATAGGGGGCACGGCTCAGAGCATCCCAACAACAGCCAGCAGGGGGAGCCCGAGCAGCTGTGGGGCAGGGTGGTGGGGGGAGGCGCCCCAGGACCCACGCAGGTGGCGCTTCTGGGTGGGGTGGGCAGGGCGGCATCACTTGAAGATCTTTGGATCTTTGTCCCCTGGGGATGGGGCAGGAGGCTGGCAGGGGGTAGGCCGCCGAAGGTGGGGGAGAGCCTTTCAGTGCTTGTGCAGCAGCCCCTTCTGTGTGTTTTGAGACACTAACAGTTGTTGTCATTCATAAATACACAATTTTATTTGCTATTTTCAGGGGAAACTTAGGCATTAAACTGTAAGCTGATAAAATACGGATACCTAAAAAAGTATAAAAGTATAAATATCCCCTTAGAATAAATTTTAGTGAATTAAAGTCTTAATATCTTTAAATTAAAAAACCACAAGCCTATCTATTATGTCAAGGTCATGAATCAAACGACGCTACGTGGCCAGCAGCGCCCACAGATACACCCCAAGGCCAACGAGGGGCTGCCCCTGCCCCAGGCGCACGGAGAGGATGGGTCGCCGGGGCCTCAGGGCGCCCTCTAGAAAGGCTGCGATGAATCTGAAGCCAAACATTTAACAACGTACGAGAGACCTTACAGAGAGGAGGAGGTAAGTCCTGGGCGCCAGAGAACCTGGTTCATCAGGTTGTTGGCAAAGAGGAGGGCACAGGCAGAAGCCTCCGGAAGCACTGGAGACTGAGCACACCCGAGCCAGCCCCCCACCCCACCCCACCCCCCGGGCTCTGACAGTCCCCCGACAGCTAGGGAAGGCCTGTCTTCAGAGCAAGCGGGCGGCGTTGTTTACAGGGGTTCTGGTCCCTCCGGCGTCGTGTCCCGCGGGCAGAGCCTGTACAGGGCACATCTCAAACACCCCAAACCCCAGAGAGAACTGCATAGTTAGACGAAGAAAACGAGCGAGCCGGCAAGAGGGAGAGACTGGTGATGCACTGTAAACATTCGGGTTTCAGCGTGACCTGGAGTCTCGGCTCCGGAAGCCAGGCGGACAGGCCTCCCCACCCCGACCTCCATCCCAGGCGAGACAAAGGCACTGACAAGCAGCAGCTCCCCACAGGCCCACGGCCGGGCCACACCGAACTGCTACCCCCTCTCAATGATGTAATACATCCGTCCGAACGCAGCTGCGTTTGTAGCCGTTTCTAAGGACTAAGCACTCTGGGTAGTCCATCCACACTGGGGAAGAAGGGATGCAAAGTTCTCTTGCCTGGAAAACACAAGTGGAGAAGCCTCGACTGTTCCAGGTGGGGTCAGGCCAGGGGAGCTGGGCTCTGAAGGAGGCCAGGCCTCGGGGGCGAGGCCCGGGAAGTAGTGAACACGCAGAGGCTGCCTCTCTCAGGAGCCACACGCCGCAGCTGCGAGAAATCGCCAACCATTCCTCCAGGGAGGTTGCGTGGACTCCAGGGCCTGGTGCGTGAGTGGACCAGGGCCTGGTGCGTGAGTGGGTGACCAGCGGGCACTGGAGCCTGGGGCCACAGCACTGCAGCCACGTCCTGCCAACAAGGCCCGGGCTCCGTCAGACTGTTTATGTTAGCACCAAGAGCGCTGTCCTTTAAATGACCTTCGGTGATCACAGGGGTTGGCTGGAAGCATCCTGCCTCAGGCCCGTGCAGCCTGGGGAACATGGCACGGGGACACCCACCTGGCCAGCAGGCCTGCTCCAAGTGGGGACGCCCGGCCTCAGCGGGTCCCGTCTCTCACCGCCCACCTCAGAGGCAAAAAGGATCCACACCCAGATCTCTATAGATAAATTGTCAAACACAGGTTTCTTCTCACGGCCAAGCTTCCTCCACATGGCAGATCGTTGCAACTTGGGACAAGATAAAATGCTTCTTCAGTCGACAACACTGTGCTTCTCACATCCTTGAACCCCGTTCTTGCAAAATCTGAAAACGCCAAACACAGACAGTGAGGTCCTGGATGCTGGACGGTGCTGCAGCCAGCCGCCAGCTGGGAGCCACAGGGCCCTGAAGCAAAGCACTGCTCTGGGAGCAGGGCCCAAGACCCCAAGTCCACCTGCAGGGAGCTCAGGGGCCAAGAACAGGCTGAGAGACCCTCGGCTGGGGGCCCCTCCAGATCTCCATCCCAACCCACGGCAGACACAGACGCCCCAGCCTCCCACCTCTGCAGCCAGCCTGTCCCCCACCAGGCGCCTCTAGACCACCTCGGGGAGGCCTGAGATGTGTTGGGGAGGTGCACCTGGGACTTGTCTCCTTATCGAGTGCCCAGAGGTCCCTGGCAGCACCCGCTGATGGTTGCCGCTGCTCTCCTGCAGGGGCCAGAGCCTGGCTGCCAGGCACCAAGTCCTGAGCCTCCAGCCTGGCCAGGTCTGGGCTGCAGACACAGCTGCTACACCGCCAGGGGCCTGGGGGTATGTATCAGCGGGCCCCACCCCAACTTGCTCTCTTTCCTGGTCCCATCACAAACCAAGTCCCCTGGGTGTCCCCTCAGCCCTGCCCCAGTCACACAATCCCTAAGCCTGGGCCCCCAGGACCACCCCATCACTGCCACACCCACCAGTTCAGCCCAAACGCTGCCACTGCCTGGCAGGCCTTGCTGCCTCAAGGCCGCCAGCCTCTCCTCACTGCACCCCGCAGAGTCCCCTGCCTCTTGGCCACCATGCCTGTCCCTGTTCCTCTCATTCCTTAGCGACAGAGAGGGCCCCCAGCCCCCCTCAGCCCTGAGCACGGGTGGAACCTGCAGAACCAGCACATCTGTCGCTGTTTCGACGAACACACGCAGTACAGAACCATGAGATGTGCCCAAGTCCCAGCCTGGCCCAGCGCAGCCAAGACCAGTGCTGTATGGCGGCCCGTGCCATCAGCCGCGGACAGCTAGCCTCCTGGGGGCATCTTCTGCTTGGATTCCAGAGCTGAGCCACATACAGCTCTGGGGACACTGTTTCTGAGCCCCAGACCTGGGCACAACGTGGGGCTGGGCCCTGGGAGGGGCCAGCTTGCTCACGCCAGGTCCAGGCCCACATAGACCCTCTGGCCAAAAAGCAGCTCCTGGCCACCTGCTCCCAGGCTGGGCGATAGGGGGGATGCCCAGAGCAGCAAGGCCACAGGAGCTGGGCACCGATCACTCACAGTCATGGAGGGCTCATTCGGAACCACTCAAGAAGGCCCAAGCTATTGAGGGCCACTCAGCCTCTGCCCTGGTGCCTTACATACCGCTGTCGACCTCTGGGACTGCACCTGCCACGTCTCAGAGGGCTCCGGAACACCTGGCTGGCATGGCTGCGTGCTCTCCTACCCTCTGCGCCCACCTCCTGGTACCCCACTCTTCTACCTGTAGGATGCACCTCCCGCTGTGATGGGGAAGCAGCGCCCCAGACTGAACATCCCTCCTTGGCCCGTACCACGACAGGATCTTACGTCTAGTAGGATTTGCCAGCTGGCTGGGAAAGCCCAGGAGGCTCCTGTCAGAGGGATGCGGTCTGGGGAGGGGACCTGGGACTGTCACACACAGGTCCCTGCTATTCCCACAGGGCTGGGCTCAGCCCCACCATCTTCACTGTTTGCTGGGCAAGCTGGGATCTGTGGGCGCCCACGAAGCAGAGTTGTCTCTCACTCAATGGGGGCCCAGCAGAGAACACAGAGTGTCTAAGTCTGCAGGAGAGAGGATGAAGCCCTTGCCCCCAGAACGTGGCCACGCCAAAGGGGCTGCCCCACTGAGTCAGTCCCAAAACTATCTCCTGATGAGGACTGAAAACCAGTCCTAGACCTGTGACAGTCACAGCCCTTCTGCCCGGAACAGAATCTTACCTGGGCCACCGCCCACAGGGGCCCACAGCATCCCCCAGGCAGCAACCCCTTGGACAGGCCTGGGGAGGGGAACACTGTCCAGCCAGGTTCCTGTCACAGGCCGGGAGGCATGCTCAGCAGCCAGCCGGCCAGGTCAGCGTGGCCACTCCGAACAGAGGTGGGCTGCAGATGCAGGCCATGCGTCTGCTTCCAGGGACTGACTGAGCGAGGACAATCAGACACCTCCGTGATCTGAGGTTCTGCACATACTCAATTGATAGCATTAGCTTAAGTCCACATTGCTTTTGACTTTCTCAACGTGGCTACCAGAGAGTCTGAAGAGGCAGGCAGACTCGGGCTGTGTAACTCCTGGACCGTGCTCGTCCAGGCCAGGGCTCGGCAAACTGTCTCAGGGAGCCGGGTGACGAGTGCGTGAGGG
Source organism: Mustela nigripes (assembly GCF_022355385.1). NCBI lineage: Eukaryota > Metazoa > Chordata > Mammalia > Carnivora > Mustelidae > Mustela > Mustela nigripes. The sequence continues at coordinate 37,131,704 of NC_081567.1, forward strand.
CTGGTGGATCAGGAGGCAAGACTGAATATGCTGTATGTGTACGTAGTCACCAAAAAGTGACCGAACACATAATGCCGCTCTCCGTCTGCAGTCCCAGTTCAGACCTCTCACAGCCAGCGGTCAACCTTCCAGGGAATGGCTGGTCACACACTTCCTCCAAGCGGCTCCTAGGACGCAAGCTGAGGGCCCCGAATTGGCACAGCTTGGCCCACGACTAGGGGGTGGGGGGTCTGGAGGGAGCAGGGGACCCCGTGATCAGCGCGTGGCTCGCCCAGCTGCAACCTGCCCTCTCTGGGCCTTGACTCCCTGTGTGCAAGCTGAGGGCACAGAGCAGGCAGCCCCGGCTCACGGGGAGCATTCGGCGCTCCGGACCCATGCAGCAGGGAGCAGCCGGGGCGTGAGGAGCGGCCGGGGCAGAGGGGCGTTTGCGAAGACCCCCCGCACAGGGCAGAGAGACAGAAGGTCATCACAGACCCCCGTCTACCAGCATCCCTCTCCTGAGGCTCAGGGCAGAGGTGCAGCCCTGGCTCTGGGGCTCTGAGCCCATGGCAGAGAAACAGGAGGGCCAGGCCATGTCCCTGCCCATGGACACCAAAGGTGACGAGGGCATTGTAGGGCCCGACGCACAGGGTTCTCAGGCCCCCCAGCTGAGGTCCCAATGCCACCCGCACAGAGACCCTAGAGGAAACAGGCCAGCAGCCCCCACCCCAGACAGGCTGGCTCCACTGCACGTCTACAGTCAGCGTCTAGCGCGGAAGGTTCTCTGTCCACTACAGGAATCAGAAAGCGCAGCGGAGGAAAGGCTGGGGTCAAGGAGACTAAAGTGAGTGGTCACTAAAGGGTGACAGAGCTCACCATGACATTTACACTTAATCTGAGTCATCCCCATCGTGACCCGCGTCTTCGTCGTCACTCTGGCCCGGCACGCAGCATGCGGCAAGGGAGAAGAAGAGAGGGCAGCGTGAGCGCGGGCTGGGACGGCGCAGCGGCTGGGGAAGGCCACGCACAGAGGCCAGGACCCACCCGCCACCCCCGTGCTGGGTAGTGAAGCAGAGATGGGCCAGTCTCGTGTGGGGGTCCTGGGCCCCAAACCCACACACCCAGACGTGCCATGGAGGGAAACCCTGGCCGGAGATGCCCCCACTGCCTCCAGGCCCGGCGCTCCCAAGGCTCCAGACCTTCCTGCCCTCTTTTTAGTGAAGAGCTGAATCTTGCCCAAACTGCGGTGAGGCCTTTGCTACTGGCCCTGGAATGGCTGTGACCTCCAGGCCACACAGACAGTCTAAAAACATGATGGGGTGGGCTCCACTGGCCGGGGGCCAGAAGTGGCGCTCAGGCAAGTGGACGCTCAGTCACCGATCAGTTCTCTATCGATCTTGTCTGTGCCACCGAACAGTTAAATCCTGCACGGGGAGGCAGGGACACCCCCAGTGGGCAATGTCGTGTATGCCCCCACCTGTCCCAACTCAGCAGAGGAGCCCTGCGCTGACACAGGGCTTGTGGCTCCAGGCCTCAGCCCCACGCTCTCCCTCTCTGTCCCAGTGTCCCCTCAGTAAGTCCTGCAAACACCCCCAGCTCAGCTCGGATGGGCAGATGGGTTTGGGAGGCCCCTGATCTGGCGGAGCTGGTCCACCCTCGTGTGCACCACTGCTCTCACTAAGCTGCCCAACCGATCCTGCCCTGCGCCAGGAGGCTGGCCCCTGGCGCCCTCCGAAGGCATGGCACTGTACAACCAGGCTGTGTCTGGTATCCCCAGGTCACTGGGCCTGCCTGGCGCTGCGTTCTGGAGGCGCCAACCACGTTCTGCCTCCTGGGGAGCTCCTGCCACTGTCCCCGTTTAGGAGCCACAGTGACAGCCATGTTTCAGACCCAGGTATTTTTGGAGAAAAAAGCAGGGCACGTTTTCAAAAGCAAAGGATTTGGGGTCACACCTGGAGCTCCCTCAAAGCAGAGACGCAGCCACAGAGCTCCCGGACTGACAAGAGCGCAGGCGGCCATCCCGCTCAAGCACAGCGACGAAGACAAGTTCAGAAACCAGAGCTTCCGCAGATGAATATCCCACACCAGGATTCTGCAACTGCTCAGAAAGATGTGGCTCCTCACGACACTTGGGGCCCCTGGGGCGGGGGTCATTTTCCACCCCAGACTCAACAGGAAGCATGTCCCTGGGCTGAGCACCGCCACCCCCCACCGAGTCCTGTCCTGGGCGGCGGGGGAGTGGCCTGGACACGCTGGGTGCCAGACAGTTGCCCCATCGTGAAGACACGGGACCGCTTCATGCTGCCATGAGCCCCATGAGGACGGCCACCACGGGAAGGTGAACACGCACGGGAACTGTGCTGTTTGCTCCTAAAGCCACACCTCCAAGGAAGGCCCTGAAAGGGTCACAAGGCAGTTCTTGGTCAACAGCACCAACCAGGGGCCACCTGGGGCGGAGGGAGGGAGCGGAGAGTCAGGAAGCATCAGGAGCCCCCAATTTAATGTCATTGTTTATAATGCTCTGGGCTGGCTCCCCTCAGAACTGGCTTCAGGGCTGACAGGCCACCACCAGCCTCCAAGGCCCAGGAGTCCCACCAGGTAGAGCCAGCCCAGGGCAGAAGCATCAGGAGTCTGTGACCCTAGGAGCATGAAGCTAACCTGAAACCCGGCGTGGCTGCCCTGCGTGAACCCTGGGAGCCCCTGCCCTCCTTGGGAGATGGAGGTGCCTGCGCCCACCAGGGAGCCAGTTCACACAGGGACAGCCCAGACGGAGCCACTACTGAGGAGCCTGGAAATCAGAGCCTCTGCATGATCTGCTGCTCCCTGTCCAAATCAAACACGACCCCCAAGACGTGGTCGGATGTGGCTAAGACAGGGACCACTTGGGAGACCCTACTCTCCAGCCCAGATGTCCCAAGCCCCAGGAAATCCATCCACACTGGCATCGAAACACAAACTTTCAGAAGCAACTCTGCCTGTCCAAAGAGGTGTGGGCAGAGGGCATGGGCTGCAGATGCCACAAGGGCTCGCCTCAAGGGGAGCCCCTGCTCCAAGACCCCTCGCTCTGCCACCTATGGCACTCCCACCACCGTGGCCCGCAGGACCCCCGTGTCGTCCCTGTGGGACTCTGTGGATGCATCGGGCAAGACCTCTCAGGAAGGAGAGCACAAGGCAGACAAGGCCCCCCTGCAGAAGGAGCTAGAGGGTCAGCGGCTGGGCCCAGAATGCCAGCGCCTACCGGCGGTCACCCACCTTGGCTTTCTCACTGGGCTCGCTGGTCGTGCCGTACGGGGAGCTGTGCAGCTCCTTGGAGACCACGCACAGGAACTCAGCCTGGTCTTCGCTCCCGTAGTTGTAGGAAGAGCCGATGCTGACCAGCTGGGAGGAGAGAAGGGCAGCACCATGGGGGCCAGTGCAGCACAAGCCCAGCCCTCCTGCTGGCAGGGACACAGCAGCCCGGGAGCCCATGCTGGGGACACCCAGCACAGCTTGTGGCCAAGAGGTTTCTAATTTCTAATGAAATCCCCACACAGCCGTACACAGCACAGACATGCACACATGCGACCCCATGAGGACACCACGCACGGGACAGGTCATTGCGGCTGGGTCATTCAGCTCTCCCAGACTTTCTGGTGGGGCCTGTGGGAGAGGAGGGCCTGGTGCTGGGAGGTGGGGGTGGGCAGGGGCGGCTGGCTCAGAGCAGGTGGTGAAGTTGAGGCCTTTGGCACAGGGACGATCCCTACGCATAGGCTGAAAACAAGCTCCCAGGGAAAGCCTGAGCTGACCTTCTCCCAGCAGGGCAAGTAACTGGAAAGGGCACACACTCTGGGGTGGGAGGGGAGGGAGGTGCGGGCGCCAGGCTCAAGGAGCCTGAATCTCAGAGATGGACACGGGCAGGACCTCAGGGTGAGCTGGTGTTGGTGGCGTGCAACAGGGACACACACAGCCGACCGGTCTGCTCCAGCCCGCCCCAGAGCCAGCACAGACTCATGTACTTCTGGAAGCAAAATGAGGCCAGAGGGAGCCTCGCACCACAGAGAGGCTTTCCAGGGCAGGATTGCTGAGCTGACGAGTGACTTGAAGGGCCCTCGCTCTTTGGCTGCACACGCTGGAGAAGGCCAGGGGTGGGGGGACCACGAGGCGCAGCGCAGGAAGGATGAGAACAGCGTGGGGGCGGAGGGCAAGGCCGAGCAAGCAGAGTGTGCCGGCCACGCAGCCTATCTGGCCAGAGACGGGAGAGCATGGCAGGCCGGCCGCTGGAGGGTGTGCCCCGGAGAGGTGTCTCCCTGCCTCTCTGGACAGATGTGCCCTGCCCCCTGCAGACCCCGGGGCAGCCGAAGCAACCTCGGAACTTTGTTCTCGCCTGCGCTCACCACGGGCTGACCCCGGGCTTGAAGCCAACACCTGTCAGGGCTCCTACCCCACTGTCCTACAGCAGGCCTGGCTCCTGCTTCTGGGAAGCAGAGCACTCCTCATCAAATGGGACTGGTTCTGGAGTCTCGCGGGCAGGAACTGGGAGAAGCCCATCCTCCAGTGACAACGACTTAGGGACAAGAGAGGAACCTGGCGTGTGTGAGGGGTCTGGGTCCTGTTCAGGGGACCTAAGGACAAAGCCCTTAGGCTGAGCACAGAGAGGAAGGGAGAGGCCCACGCAGGAGGCAGGAGATTCTCCTCCTCAGCCAGAGAGGTACAGAGGGGCTTTCCTCCCAGCGATGGTGGCCAGGTCAATCCCCTGACCGGTTTGCCTTCTCCGGGCCGCATGGCAAGGGAGGACGCCAGGGGCATGGGAGGGGGCCTCTGTCTCTGCATGGTCTCTGGCACGAGTATAACGAGGTCAGACGCTACCTGGATCCCCAGCATGCAGGCAACACCGTGAAAGGACACGGAGAGCAGTCCTGGTGGACGCAGGGCCCAGCTGCTTACCCTGCTACCCTGCCAGGCCCCCCCATGGGAGGGAGAACGCAAACCCTGCAGCTATCTTCCTGACATTTTAAGGGGACTCCAAGCATGCTCTACCACATGACCCACTGTTTCAAAGGACCCAAAGAAAAGATGTGGCCTAATCAGAAGGGAGGCTGGGATGAGCCTGTCATTTCCCACCCTCTCTCCCACGGGACTGCTTGCCACAGCTGGAACCTGCACTGGACAGAAGCAGAAAGCTCAGAGGCCTGAGGGGCCTGGCGAGCCAGGCAGCTGAGACTGGGGCTGGGGGGCCAGGCCGGGTCACAGGTCCAAGCCTTAGTTCCAACCTGCCTGAGGGACAGGAATAGTGGGCACTTTGTGGAAAAGGTGCCCGCGAATGAGTAAGCATCCTGGACGTGCTCCTAGGCCACACCTAGTGGGCCACAGCTGCACAGACGGGGAGCCCGGGCTCCACGAAGGGAAGGAGCACTCACACACCCCTGCATCAGGCCGGCTGAGTGGAGGGCACAGCTGCACCAGAGCCGAGGGCAGGAGAGGGACTGGGGGCCACAGAGCAGCCCCGTTGGGAAGGGCATCTGTGCCAACCGCAGCATAAAGGAGCCCAAGCCGCCATCTGCTCAGCCAGCGTGGGAGGGGATCTGAGGGGACGGGAAGGTGGGGTCGGGCCAGGACGCACTCAGGCTGTCAATCCCACATGCACGGAGAGGCCAGATGGGAGCGAAGAGAAGAGTCCCCGCAAAGCACGCTCAAGGAAGACAGAGAACTGGGGAAGCGTGGACGGGGACTTCCACGGGCGGCCCTGAGGAACAACTCCACCCGCCCCACCCGAACCCGCGACCAATCCAGTCAGGACAGGGCACAGGCCACCGTCTGCGAGGTGTCGGAGGACAGTGACAGGCTGCCACAGGCCCCCGACACCTCACGACTGGGCCCCGGGCGTCACCTGCTCGAACTTCCAGCCGTCGGACATGGTGGACACCATCTGCGTGAGCTCCTCCTCCTGGCACTGCAGCACGCGATACACGTGCTTCACCGGCACCTGCCAGAGCGAAAGCCATGCCTGAGACAGGCCGCACGTGCCCAGCCTGGGAGCCTGGTCCCCGGGCCCATACCAGGGACAGTCCCACGGGGGACCTGGGGCAGGCTCGCGCCCCTCAGGCTCAGATCGTGGTGCGCAGAGCGAGCCCAAATGCATCCAGCAAAGCAGAACAGGCTGAACAGGTGATGTTGTCCTCATCCGCCATCAAACATCCTTCTACTTCTAAATCACAAAGTTCCAGGAGTTACGATCCTGAAACCCCAACGTACCCCGAGCTAGACGTGAGCACGCAAGGATGCGGTGACGAACGGGGACAGCTGGGAGGGCCGGCGCGGAGGCCTGCGGAGCCTCAGACCGGGCCCTCCCTCAGGTGAGGCAGCTTCCCCAAAGCTGGTGTGTCCCCCAGTGCGGCGGGCACCCACCCACCGCCCTCCCCTGAGCTGTGTGCCAGGCACACTGCCTGGTGCGCACAGCACCCCGGGGACGTGCCCACTGGCAGCCTGCCCTCACGGCGCTGCTCCTGTGGTGGGAGGTGGCAGTTGTAACGGAGGGCATGCACGTGCCGGGAAGTCAAGGCAGTGGCTTATGCCACAGTGGTCACAACGAGAGGGCGCTGTTGCACAGCCCCAGTGCGCTCATTCATGACAAGAATGACCTGGTGCTCCCACCGAAGGCCCTGAGGAGGGGCTCTTCTACCCCCACCATGCAGAGGGGGACTCTGAGGCCAATAGGCCTCAGTGCTGCACGCGTGGGTCAGCCCGTTTATTAAGCAGGGTGACTGGACAGAGGGTAAAGTGGCAGCAAATGGCCACAGATGACCAGGGAGCCGGTGGTCGGTCTCCCGCCTCCTCCGTGGGCCCCTCCCTGCTGTCCTGGTGCCTGAGGGGCACCCAGAGGAGGGAGAGCTGGGGGCACCGTGGCCCGGGACCGGCCACTCTGAGTGGCCAGGCTGTCAGCGAGCCTCTCACAAAGGCTGACAGCTCTAGTTCAGGGCCCACCAGACACCTGGCAGGACAGCCCACGATGGGACAGGGTGGCCAAAGGGCTTCAGGTGGGTGCAGACTCCAGATACCCAAGGCGGCCCTGAAGGCACGTCCAACGCGTGGCATCCCCCCAGAGGTGCTGCTCAGCGGGAGTCGGATTGGCGCTCTGCCAGTTGCTGCGGCGCTGGCGTGTTAGCAAAGACGGACGCCTCAGCCGCGTCGGCACCTCTCTCTGCAGAAGATGACAAACTGGCTCCAGCTCTGCCGACTGGCCAAGTGCACATGGGCTCCCCGAGGGGATCTGCCCCGGAAGGCGGGCACACAGAATGCTGACTGCACCCTCCTCTCCCAGGAAACGCCAAGACTTCGTGGAACCTACACTGACCTGCAGGACTCCCACCTCCACTGTCTACCCAAGTTCACTGCCAGCCGCAGGCCCTTTGCACTTGCTGCACCCTGCTCCAGTATGCTCCCCGGTATGTCCACACCTGCTCCACACTGGAAGCCTCCCTGGAATTGCCCCCATGGCACTGTCTTATCCCCCTGGAGTGGGGCTCCCACAGGGCTGGCTGGGCAGGAACATGTGAACACACCCAGCTGGCAGAGCCACGGGAGACGGCTAGTGAGCCGGCTGTCAGGCATTAGGATGATTCCCGAGGAAACCCAGTGTGACAGGGCCAGCACTGGGGCCTCCTGCAGAGGCTGTCCCTGGTCAGCGAAAAGGGAGGGCGGGAGCTCTGCCTCCGTGGCAGGCCTTAGAAGCCACAGCCACGGGTCTTACCTGTGATGTTTTGCTGTCTCGTTCTCTAATTTTGTCCTTTACAAGTTTTATTAGTGAGGTGATATTGTAAAACTCTGCTTCCTCCAGTACTCCTAGAATAGAAAAAAGTAATTTCCAGATCCAAGAATAAACCTGCCCCGTCCCTCTGTGGACCCAGCCTGAGCCCAGCCCAGCCCCCAGCAGCTCCTCAGCTCTTCCCCACGGCCGCCGTGCAGACATTGTCGGCTCTCAGTGGGGCACCCCGGGATAAAAGGCAGAGGGCCCATTTCCTGAACACAGCCCTAGCACGTGCCACTCCAGGTGGCCTACCGGGCACACTGTCGCACACGCATCTACTCTGAGCTCTGCCCGGGGCACCCCCGGATGGAACTCAGAGACTTTCCCTCTCGCCCGCGGGTCATCTACTGCCTTCGCAGGAGGCCCGGACGTGGCAGATGGCTTCACGCAGGTCTGTCACTTGGTGCCTCAGTTTCCCCGTCCAACCGGAAGACAGGCTGGTTGAGAGGGCTGCTCCCGGCTCCAGGACTCATGCCTCTCTTCCCAAGGCTGCTGCTTGTGCTGCACCCTTTGAGGGACTCTCCGGGCCCAGGACCCCTCCTGCACATTCTGGAAGGGCCATGCTGGCCGCCCTATCCAGGCCTTGCTCTGTGTGGTGTCCCCACAGTGGCAGTGCCGGCAGCCTGGGGCTGTGGACTCTGCTCAGGCGCATTCTACCCAGGTCCCCAGGCAGCAGGGTCAGAAGAGGAGGCTGGCGGTGGGCAGCCGCACCTCCATTGTCCTTCTCAGGGTGGCGTGTGGCTGTGTAAGTCAGGGAACACGGGCCTGGCACCAGTCTGCCGCTGTCCTCGACACCTGTGGGTGAGAGCTGGGGCGCTCCACACGCTGTGCTCCCAGGGGCAGGCAGGCAGCCATGGCGGCCGCATGGGCCCTTCTGAGCACGCACTGTTTGAAACTGGCCAGGAGGCCAGGGATGAGGCCGGGGGTGGGGGCCTGTCTGCAGCAAGAGCCTGCCTCTGAGCAAGCCGCCCCAGGAACCGGCTGTGAAGTCCCGGCTTGAACCATACGGCTATGCCAACAAGACAAAAGAAGGTGCCACACAACGTGAGTGCACGTGAGGGCCAAAAGGTGCAGGCTCCGGGCTGGAGGCCAGGAAGGAAACTGACCCGGAGGCAGCAAGAGTGCAAGGAGTGAGCCCAGTGCAGTCCCGCGGTGGCTACAGGACCGCAGTCCAGCAGAAGCCAGAGCCCACACGGAGTGGAAGAGCCTGGACTGCTCAGGGCCGCGGATGCGTGAGGCTCCCCACTCGCCGTGCCCAGTGCCGGAGTGCGGCAGCACAGACGGCACTCAGAGGTGAGGCTGCAGATGGCCCTGGGAGGAGCGTGCCCGGGGCTTACCCAGCAGCCGCATCCCATGCTGTGCGAGCCAAAGTTGCTGTGAGCGGGAGCGCTAGCCCCAGCGGCATCGCTCGCCAGGCTCCTGATGCGGCCCAGAGCCTATGGGCAGTCTTCACCTCCCGGAGACCAGTGACCACTGCCCTGTGGATCACGGGAGAGAGGCAGCCGAGAGCCAGGGAGGGGACGTGGGCACCAGGGATCTCTGCAGGGGAAGGTGTGTCGGGCCTGCTCCTTGCACCCCTGTCGCTCGGGCTCCGAGGGGTCTGTGTCAAGTGACCAGTCAGCTTGTCCACTGGGCGCCTGGCCCCAACTCACCTTCCTCTGCGAGGTCTTTGTTGACGACCAGTTTCCCGTGTCTCAGGTAGTTCAGCACGGGCCCAAAGTAGGTGGGGTCTCTGTCGATTAAATAGGCCCCCGTTTCATCCTATGAGGAAGAGAGCATCCTGAGTCCTGGAGGGCAAGGCAAGGGTCCCCCAAGTGACACCAGGCCAGGCCGCACAGAGATGGCTGTAGAGGCACGCAGGTCCTGTGTCCCTTATCCCACAGGCAGATGGCCACGGCACTTCGGGAGGCAGCTGTGCACACCTCTGGCAGTTGGCAGCCTCGCACCCTCGTCTGTCGCCACCTCATGTCTCGGCCAAGTTCACCTCCCTTTATGTACTGGGCAGCATGGTGACAGTGGCTCAAGGCACGGTTTGGCCTCCGTGCGGCTCAACGCTGCCCAGCACGAAGGACCTAACACACACTCTCCCCCTGGGCACCTGTGCAGGGACTTCTCATCGGGGGAGGGGATCAGAGAGGCACACAGAACCGTGTGGAGAGGCCTGTCTTCCACGGCAAGGTGGCCCCAAAGCCTCCCAGAGATTGCTGACCAAATGAGCAAGGACACTGCACACCTGCCATGGGTCTGCTGGGCAGGGCCTGGCCCAGGCTGCCTTCCTGTGGGGCAGTCCTGCAAGGACAGACCACACAGCAGCTGCATGTCCGCCAGTGCCCTCGGTGGGTCCTGCATCTCCCGTGAGCCCACCTCCCCTCCCCGTGGCCCCAGGGAGGCCTCCGAGACAATAGGGTGACTCCATGAGTCAATGGAGCGGTCGGTGTGGTGGGCTCTGGGGGACCCTCAGCAGGAGCATGACCAGCTGAGACAGTGTGACATGCAGAAGACAGTGTGTCAGCACCTCTGCAGGGCGAGCATAGTGGTGGGAACACCTGGAGCTCTTGGGTGTCTGTGCCTACGGACACCGGCCACAGACCCAGGGCAGCAGGAAGTGTCCTAACCGTAAAGCAATAGGCCACATGAGGGACCTACTTCTCACCCACATGTGCCAGAGGCTTCCTGACACCCCCCCCCCCCCCCGCTGCAGACCTGCTCTTCTTATATTAAGTCAGTTAGGGCTCTGGATGTGGGCGTGCTGTGACCTGGACCCTTGATGCTCAGTGGGCAGGACCCGGGCACTCAGCCCAACTTCCTGGCAAGAGAGGCCATGGCCTGCTCCCCTGTGGGCTTCTGTTCCCCAAGGCGCTGTCCCAACCAGACACAGACTTCCTGAGTTCATCCTCGTGCTCGACCCCCTCCACCCTGCCATGGACCCCTGCCTCCCATCTCTCTGGACCCCTACCATTCTCTGAGCAAGACCAAGGAACTTCTGGAGGAAGGATGCTCTACCAGTCTCCCTACTGGCAAAATGTGGCCATGAAGTCGGGGGCTTGTCCCAACCCTGGCTCAGGTGTGAAAAGAGCCCAGTGCAAGACATCTGTGTCACCAAGCTCAGGATGACCGAACGGCTCACCACTACCTTGACAGCTGGCAGAAGGACAAGATCAGACAGGGACAGGGCTCGTGTCTGCCCTCACGGCACCCAGGGAACCTCCTCGTCACACTGGGCCCAGGTCCCAGCGGACCCAGACTAGGGGCCCAAGAGGACCATCACAGTAGGCCTGAGCTCCGGCAAGTCGAGGCAGCATGCGCTCAGCCCTGCGACTGTCTTCATGTTGGCACCACTGTGCCGGCCCTGGAGGGAAGGCGGCTCCACTAACCAGTAGACCACCAACGTTGCCAGCCGCGGAGGGACACGCGGAGCCCGCATCCCGAGGCTGCCCAGGGGGCCCACAGTCGTGGACCCAGAATGGCGGGTTCGCTGAATGGCCTTGTGTGGCAGGCTGTGCCCTGAGTCATCTGACACCGGGGACGTGCCACCCCCTACCGGTGACAAGCCGGCCTGCCCAGCCCTGCCACCGAGGAGCAGCACTTACAGAAACTCAACAGTGGTTTCTTCCATGGAGGCCCGCCGAGGCTCTCGGACCGGTTCCTTCCTGGGACTTTGTTTGGCTCTGATGGAGTCCGAGGTTAGGCGGGGCCAGGCGGCAGCATCAGGACGCCCTACTCTCTGTACTCAGACCTGTGCTTGTCGCGGGGGTGGGGGTAGGGGGGGTGGGGGGGTGGGTTTAGCCTCCACAGCAAATGCGGGGGCCCCAACGCCAAGACCCCAAAACCCCAAGACCCCACTGGGCTTTATCTCAGAGGCTCACAGACTCTCGCCGAGATGCGCAGAGTCTGGAAAAAGCTGACACGGCCCCTCACCGGCTGAGCTGGGCGTGCAGCCCTGGGGCCTCCCGCCCACAGCAGAAATAAGGAGAAACACACAACCCAGAAAGAAGAAACAAACAAAAAAAACCCAATTCAGAATATAAATCTCGGGCTCACTTCTGCAAAAGCCCAGAGAACAGCATTTTGGTGCCACCTACACTGGCGACGGGTGTGTGAGTGGGGGCAGCAAGGGCCGTACACAGTCAGCTCCACCGTGTCCGCACGCGCCGCGGGGACCCCGGTCTGCTCACACTGGCAGTGGACAGCAGGGAATGGGAGCAGGACACAAACTCTGGCTGGTGGGAAGACTTGCGAGTCCCTCGTTTCCTCTTGCCATCCTGTCCTTGGTTTATGCAAGTGTGTGCTACATGTGTTGAGTGGCCAGCTTTGTGTGTTTTTTGTAAAAGAGCCTGAATTAAGCCTCCTTTCTTGACAAATCATTTCCCTCTGTTGACCTTCCCCACTTCTCACTGAATTAGCGTCTGACCTACTTGTGAAGTGCCAGCTTTAAAAATACACATGCACCTTAAAAACTTGAAACAGGGGACGGTGGCCCTGGCTTAGAGATACGTAATGAGGGCCAACTCCCCACAGACTGTCAGTCCGCAAGCTGCTGGGAGCAGGGCAGCCCGAGGATGTCCGGGTCGCCTGGATCCCTCTCCTAGGGAGACCTACTCCAAGGCCAAGCTGCTGGCCTGCACGGCAAGTCTGAAGTCTGGACCCCTAAGCTTGGGCTGCTGGGCCACTGGCACCAGGCAGGGAGGTGGCCAGGCCGGAGATCACGCCCTGGCCATGGGCCCCGCGTGCAGAGTCATTTCTCTGAGAGGAGCCAGTGAGCAAAGGTAAGGCCAAGCCCACATCACATGCTCTCGTAGGAGACACCTAACTGTGGCCCCAACAAGGACGGAGGCAGAGAGGACATTCCTCACTTGAACCTCCTATCCCCTCCCCACCCTGGCCTGTTCTTTCCTTTCCGGGCCTACTCAGCATCCTCAGCCCACACTGCTGGTTAGGAAACAACGTTCTGCAAGGGGCAGAAACACACCTGCGCCCCTCGGGAGGCAGCCCCCAAGACCTAGGGTCTCCCCACTCACTCTGCACCCAGAAGTAAAACTTCTGGCCATGAGGGGCAGGGGGCAGGATCGCACACACTGCCCAGCAAAGTACCATGGGTAAGGCGGGGGCTGCTTGTCCCTCAGGGCCAGCCGGTCCTGGAAATGGTGATTAGGAGTGAGGGTCAGGGATGCCGAACTCTCCCCAAGATTCTAAATGGACAAGAGCTCTGGGAGCGCGCGCTCTGTGGAGCCTCTGCACTTGGCCCCATTCCACCACCTCCAGGGCCTCCACAAACACGCCGGGAAGCAGGACTCTGCCACCACCTTGTTGCGGGAGGAAAAGCACAGCCACTGGAGCCTGGAAATGAGGAGGGCTGAGTGTCCTGAGCTAAATGGGAGAAAAATTCTGTCACATCTCCCTGTGAAAATCTAAATGTAAATGCACAGAATTCTCTGTGCACCGACATCTGCGATCAACCTAATTAGAAATACTCAGCTTTTACCCTAAAATGATTCGTTTCGAGGGACTGTTCCAAATTTGCACAAGAAACCTTCAACTTCCACCCTCTCCTCTGTTTCATTTTCTACAGTCCGTCAAACCCTCCATCCAGGAGAGGCCTGGGATGTCACCAATTAAAAAGGAGAGGCAGAGACCCGGAGACCAGAGAGAGCTGTGGCCTGGGATCCACCAGGGCAGGCCCCTGCGCTGCCGGGAGTGTCAGCGGGCTCTAACTACGCGTTCCCTGTGCGAGCCCCCAAGACACCCGTGTGTGCTGAGATCAGGCGCACTCCCACTCCCTTGCCCACCAGGGGCTGAGGCAAAGGTGCGCACGTCCGGGTTCCGGGTCATTCCCAACCTCAGTGCCGGCCCTGGCAACAAACCTCCTCAGACCTCCAACAGCACCCAGCTCCCAGGGCCCTGACCCCCAGAGTGTCCCAATTTAGAATGGCATACACGACTCAGATGAGGCTCGCCCAGACGCAAACAGGGGGGCCTGTATGAAAGGACCCCCGCAAGGCCCAGGCTCCTCCTGCAGCAAGCATGTCTCAGAGTCAGCTACGGCAGGTCCCCTGGGACCCCAGGAACCTGTGGGGGTGGTTCAGAGTGACCCACTCAGTGTGGCAGGACTGGGGGCGCTGACAGCAAATGCCAGGTCACCTGTGCATACACAGGGGCTGGGTCACCCTGGGGCCAAGGGACAGTCCTGGGCAAGGTGCTCAGTGGACTGGCCAGCCCAAGAGCCAGCCATCAGAGTCACAGCTGCTGTGAACGTTCATGTCACAAAGCCAGGGACAGAGTGTCTGCCAGGCCTTTGCAGGTGCTCCCCTCCCTAGAAGGTCTAGCCTCAGAACATCTGCACCTAAGTCCTCTACACATGTCACATTACTGACTCTGGGGTGAGTGTGTGTGTTTAACATAAATCTGCTGGCACGAGAAAGCCAGCTAGTGACAGAAACGGCGGGGGGGGGGGGGGGGCGCACCACAATCACCTAGGGCAGAAGCACCACACAGCGACTGACCCAGGGTCCCCGGCTGCAACGCCCCCCGGCCACCTCAGAGGGGAGGCCTCCTCAAGCCCAGAGCCCCCAGGTCCCCAGGCGCCACGCTGCCCCCACCTCACGCCTAGCGCACTGCTCCTGGGAGGCCTTCGAGCCTGCCCCGCCAGCTGTCCCCGCAGCCACCGCCCTGCTGGCTCCAAGACGGCCTCTGCTCTCTTCCCACACCCAGTCCCATGGGCAGATCTGGTGCGGAGTTCACCCTTCCTTCTTGCTGGGGCCGAAGGGCAGGCCTGTGGCTCCTCTGCTACCTCGCCGCACCTCCCCCCTCCTTGCCCACTGCACAGTGCTGGGGCTCGGCCAGTGCCCCTGCGGCCTGCCTCTCCCTGACGTGTTTCCAGAAACCTACCTCAGTCTCTCTGCTGGAGCTGACCCAGCTCACCACCTCCACAACTGGGGCCACCCAAGCCTGACTGGCAAAACCAGGCCAAGATCCAGAAGCCCAACAGCCGAGGAAACTAGAACCCACTGGAATGCGGATGATGGGAAGAGACACTCGTGCACACCCACACGTGGACGCCTCCAGCCCATTCTGAACACGCGGGCAGATGGACTGGAACCCTGGAGTATGCTCACCAGGCTCAAAGACCTCGTTTCTTGCAAGAAAACTCGCTGGCTGCCCAGGAAGCTGTGTCCCTCCCTGACGCCCAGGCTCCAGAGCTGGGAAGCCGCCCTCAGGCCTGTCCTCAGCTCGGCCAGGAGCTCTGGGTGGAAGAGACCAACACGGAGGGCCGGAGGACAGGAGGACGGGGCTCGCACACAGCGTTCGAGGCTGGCAGCGCAGACCAGACTGTGCGGAAATTCAGAGGCCGCATGCACGACACAAGCCGCAGTGAGGACAAATTCCGAAGCAGAGAGGAAAGCGCCCTCTCTAAGAACAAAACAGGGAGCAGTGTGAGGCACCTGCTGCTACAAGGACCCCGCATGGAGCCCTAAGCGGGCTGGTGTGGCCCGCACCGTCTTCCTCAACCCTCACAACTCCTCCGTACCAGCGTTGCACAGCAAGTTAAGTTCTGGTAAAGGTCCAAGTCAGGCCCAAGTCCCCAGTCTCGCTCTGCCACCAGAGAAGACGCCCCGTCTCCCAGTATCCACAGCACACCGGCACCAGCCCGGATGTTTCTGGAGCTCTGCAGCCCAGGGGGAGCCCCCCAGCCACGCACAAACCTCCCTTGGTGCAGAGCCGGCTCCTTTACGGGACTTTAGGGACTGCTGACCTGCAGCGGCCCTGGAAGGGAGCTGTGAGCACCCAGCCGCGGGTGAGAGCAGCCACGGACACCCTGTCAATGAGCCGGAATGAAACTCGATTAGCAGCATCAGCCAGGTGGGCCACAGGGTCCTGTGGTTGAGGATGTGGCTCTGAGCACAGCTCCAAACCAAGCCTAGTCGCCATGCAGGGCAGAAAGAGGAAGTGCAGTGATGACCCTTTCCGCCTGGGCTGCCCTCAGGCAGCTGACGGCAGGGACAGCTGCAAGCCCGTGTCTGATAACCTAGAGAGAGCTCTTCTCCCTTAATGCAAGTCCTTTCCCAGGATGGTCTGGACTAGACTGGACTCACAGGCTGCTTCGGGTCTGGGGCTGTCCACTCAGGTGCCCCGTGGAGACGTACCGTGGGCTCTGCCAGCGAGCACCTGCTGCACAGCGGGGAGGCGGGGGCCCCTCCCTCGGCCTGGGTCCTAGGCCAACCACGGCACGTGGCCAGGGCTAAGAACATGCTCAGAGCCACATCCTTGACCACAGTGGGAAATGAAATGCACCAGAGTCTCCGGTCACCCACTCCGGGCCTCAGACAGGACAACACGGCTCTCACGGGTGCCCGGGATGCCCTTCGGAATTTGAGAAGTTAGCCTTTCGTCTCTGACTTAGTTCCCTGGAGCATAATCTGCTCTTTCCACTCTAAGGAATCCCCACTTCTCTTGCCAAGCAACTTAAAAGTTTGTACTTCCACCCACATCCCTCATCGCTTGGCCGTGCCTGTAAACTCCCTTCCACTCTCTCTCCAATCCCAGCACTCTTGCCAACACCAAGCGCACCCAGAGTGAGCCCAGGCAAAGAGCTGCAAGTGACAGGTCACCAGAGGCCCTGTGATGGCCCCACCCCTCAAAGACCCATCTGCACCACAGTATCTGCAAGGACAAAAGCTCAGGTTTTCTCTAGGCCTGACTCAGGCAGCATGGAACCCACCTCAAATCCTACTTAATCTGAGTGGTTTCCAACCACCAAGCAGCAGTATTTCCTGTTTCAACTCCTAGAGCATCTCCACACCGAAACAGGGGCTGATTCAGCTTGGAACAAATGCTACCCTGTTTTCAGCTGTGCCCGATGGGCCAGGTACCATGGAATCCAAAGAGACTTAACCCAAATGAATCACACATCAAGCATTCACCAAGCACTTCCAGGAAGGAGTGTCACACCCCGCCCGCCCCTTACGAGAACCTGGGAGAAAGATGACCCAGACAGCAGGGGGGCAGAGGCTGAAATGAACACCCCAGACGCAGCCCCACTGAGGAAGTGAGAATTCATACTTGACCGGTCTACAGAGAGCTGCACAGCAGCCATGGGGCTAGAGTCAGCACTGAGACAGGAGGGTAAGCGTTTGGAGCCCAGAACTGGTCTCAGGCTTAGTTCCAAGAGAGGGAACACGGCCTTAGGGGTAGGGGGACCACCCTGCTCCCCACCTCCTCCCTAACAACCTGTTCATGGCCTTCAGAAAACATTCCATCACTCCACCTCTCCCACAGGCTCCCGCAGTATTTAAGAGCAGGCTCCAGGCACTTTCCCAATGAATTTCAACCCATCAGGCTTCCAAAAGGTTCCTGGTCTCCCCTTCCATGGAAAACACCCCCCCCCCGCCCCAATTTCCCCACTCAACCCCTATCCAAGCACCAGCTTGCTGGAGCCCAGGAGCTCAATAAACACTCGCCAGGTGCCCAGCAGGAACCTTCCACCAGGTCTGTGCTGACGTCCAGCCCTAGGGACATCTGTCAGGTATGCTTTCATCCATTTTAACTATGAAGTGAGGGCTTCGAGGTTTCTACAAGTGAATCAACATCCTGTTTCTCTTCCATCATGTCATAATCACTGGTTGTCCCACTCCTCCAAACACCCCTTCCCCTCCGCCCTCAGCCTCCACTTCCTCTCACACGGGGTCTAATTATCTAGGAGTGAATCCCTGGGACATTCTTTCATCAGAGAGGCAGAGCGGGGGAAACGGCACTGAGGAGACCCAGTATCTTACACGTTGCAGCTCATCTGAAGTAAAGAACTCACTCTCTGGCCCTGACCGATGTGAATCAGCATTACTCTTTCTGGCAAACTCCCATTACGCTCGACAAAAACTCACGCTTATTCACTAACAACTATCCTATGAGACAGAAACTGTATCTATCTGCCGCATTTCCTTCGTGTTCTAAATTTCACTCTTAAAACCTGCAGATCAAATGCGGGGAAGCGCCCGACAGTTACAAGAAGCAACCGCACCAGATGCGTTCCAGTGGATTAATTACCTCCCCCAAGAGGCTGTTATTACAGTAAGCATGTTTTTTTTTTTAAGTCGTTTTGAGACAGTAAAACGAAGGCACGAAAGGACTTAACTGCGAGGGCTATCGTTCGTTGGCTCTGAATCAATTGTTTTAGTGAACAGAGAGACTGGGCCTCAAAAAAGAAAAAAAAATGCAATGGACAAGAGAAATTTTAAAAAATCGGATTCAATCTACAAAACAGGAACTCTCGAGTAGAATTCCCACTGAATGACCACTGTGGCCCCGGGTTTTAATACCAAGCAAGCAACCAACCAACAGTAAAACGTACACCCTCACCATGAAAGGAAAATCACAGCAAACAAAAGCCTATTTCTGTCCTGGAGAGGTCTGCCATTTTCTGGGAGGTCAGTTCTCCACCAGCGGAGAGAGCTGGGTCAACCCGGTAGAAGCAGCTGGGGGCAGCGGCGCGGGCAGGGGGACGAGTGGAGCGCTGGCATCTCAAACCCTGATTTCTGCCAAGGACAAGTGGTCTTGTGGTGGCTCAGGAGCTCGCCTTTCCTTATCGTAAGGTCACGCCACCAGGAGGATGGGTTCCGTCAGCCTTCCCAAACTTGAAGAGGGAGCTGCATCTCTCTGGGAAGACTTGTGCCTGGCAAGCTTTGAGCCGGTGAGGCACAAAGCCAAGTGTAATTATGTACGCTCCACTGAGAAGACCCAGGAAAGTTAGAAGGTTGTGAACCGCCTGGGATAAATATAGGTGACAACTACTCTTTCGACTAGCCTTTCCCAAGTCTCAGCCGGTACAGATCCTGAGCCGCTCTTCTCAGCCACAAAGGGTCTCACAAAGGGAATAATACAGTTTCCATTACCATCAGCACCACCGGAGGAGCCCTTAATGCAAGACAAGCTCCCCTTTCGGGAGGCCGGTGGGGACGCAGCCCGGAAAAACATCCCTACCTGGTCCCTCCTTGCCACCCCTCGGCCCGCGCAACCTTCGCTTTGAGAAATTACTCCACGGACGGCTCCTTCTGCGAGTGCTGAGTGGGCGCGTGTTGTGGCTGTAAACGACGGAGCGCCAACTCTAAATGCAAGTCACTGGGAAAGGCAGGTCACCCGTGTCAACACCCCCCCCCCCCCCCCCGCCAACGTGAAGGCAAACGTCTGGAATGCGAGAAGATGAGGAGGAGGCCAGGAATCTCCGATTCCAGGGCCACGAAGTACACGGGGACACAGACGAGGCGCTCCCACGGGGGAAAAGAAAGTGGATCCCCAGCAAGGTCCGGGGCGTGGGAAAGCTCCGCCGGGGGGCGGAGGGGGCGAGAGCGAGCCGAGGCGGGCCGGCCGCGCGTCCTCCAGGGCGGTGGGCGCCCGGGCAACCAGCCGCGGCCTCCCCGGCCCGGGACGGGGAGTCGGGCGGCCCTCACCTTGTCCGAGTCCAGGTCGGGGTCGGCCTGGCACAGACGGTACAGGAAGGATTTCGGGTCCCGGCACAGCGTCTGCCGGGTGGTGAGGAAGTAGGTGCCGCCGACGTTGAGCCGGACCCACTTGGACACCCCGCCGGGGCGCTGGGTCAGGGCGCCGAGCCCCGCGCTGCAGCGGCGGCACAGGCCGGCCCCCAGCCCCGCCCCGAGGCCGCCCGGGGCCAGCGGCAGCACCTCGCAGTGATTCTCCGCCATGATCCCAGCAAGCCCCGCCACAGATCCTCCCCACCGGAAGCGTCCGGCCTTTAATACCGTCCTCCTCGCTCTGTCCCGCCCACGGGTCCGCCCTCATAAAGCGCCCGCCCTGGTGTCACGCGGCAGGCGGAAGTTCCGGTCCGGAAAAGCGGCCGGCCGAGCCCCCTTCCGGCCGGAGCCGGGCGTCGGGCTCGAAGGGCTCGCCAGCCTCCGCCCAGCGGGCTTGCGCTGCGCAGACGCTGGGTTCCGGGCCCGGAATGCAGGTGGCCACTGTGCCCGACCCGCGCCCCCGGTCAAAGAAGAGTTACGCCAGCGACCGTCTACACTCTACATGCTTTTTTATTACAAGACTACCGAGCATACGTGGAAAATTCATCATCCAGTAACTACATCTAAAGCACAAATATTTGAAAAAAAGAGAAGAAACAGATTCATTAAATTATATGATTAAATCATTGACCAAATAGAAAATTTATATAATAAAGCCAGAAAAAAAGTTGTAAAATATAGTTTACAATAATTATTCACATTCAAGGCTGTACATCAATACATACAACAACGTGGCCCCGAACATGAATTCAATCCAAATAATTCATATATTAGATTTTAAATAACACAGACTGAACTAGAGGCCAACAATAGCCAGCAAATAACCTTATATAAGAATAAAAATACAAAAGTGTATATCCTAATATCATTGCATTATTTGTTTTCATGTTTTAAATTTTTGCTTTGCCTGTACATCACAGTTACAGCTACAGACCAGGTAGAGAATTTTACACATGTTCTAACTGACTGCCACCAACCTGAAAGACAGCTATCATACTATTGATTCATCCTATTTTGTGTAAAGGAACAGCTACAGCAGCTCTAAATACTGCAAAAATTTATTTTTGTCAACGTCCAATCAAACTTCTGATAAGGATAGAGGCTTTTCACCAGCAAAATGACCCCTATCCCTAAGTCATTCTGCCAGACGGGTTGGGACTAGGGTGCATCACACACTAAGAAAAGGTCTGCCTTTGTAAAAAGTTCTCTGCACGGGAAGGTTGGTGCTTCTTCATACTGAAGAAGTGGGTTCTGGGGAAAACAGGTACATATGCAGGCCGGTTCAGCTGCCTGTCACAGCTGTCTTGAGCCACAGAGAAAATGGCTCTTCGCTGCAACAGCTCCTTCCCCAAACCAGTTTTCCACAGGCAGTCTGATTTGCAACTCCGCAACCCGGGCCAGCAGCCTGCACCCCTCAGACGCTCTGGAAGGGACTCCTGCCCTGATTTAAGGCACTTGCCATATAGGCTGCCTAAGAGGGAAGGGCCACACCCACCTGAGTCACCGTCAGCTCACGTGAGCTTTGGATGAAAAGAAAGGATGTGGAAAGACATACATGGCGACATCTCTAAGAACAGTACCTTCATCGTATTCTGGGAAGTGGCTGCAGCCTCTGCATCTGGGGAGTGAGCTCCCTCAGTCTGTGCATCGGACAGGGGGGCGGGGGACCCGAGGTGTCAGGGGAGGGCAGAAGTCCAATTCTGCACAATCCAGCCAAAATCTCTAGCAGACTTGAGATGCTGCGTACGGCACCTGAAGAAATCTCTCATGCACCTCTCCCCTCGCAATTAGTGGACCCCAAACTACAGAGGAGAAATTAGGAATGAAACCAAACTGGGTGGCCTGGGTTTGAAGCCAGCCAGCCAACCTGCAACACTGCGAGGGAAGACAGGGAAGGAGTCCCGAAAGCCACGAGGGTCAGGGCCACCACCCTCTACTGGAGGAGGCCTGACCGCTGCGCTGGAATGAACTGCTGAGACCTCTGTACTGAGCGCCTCCCCTTGAGCAGCACGGGGCCAACAGCCTTCCTTCCGGGAAACTCAGCTGCCTCTGTGGTCTCTTCCTCAAGCAGAGGGTTTGCTCTTCTAAGGATTCCAATGGCCCAGTGTATTTTTCGAGTATGCAAACTTAATGACAAATCACCCACTAAGTGTGTGGCAAGGTCAGTTCAGCATTTGTGTATCTCTGCTGCCTGTGCAGATGCAGATTCAGTACCATTGTGCACACGAAGCACAAGCTTCGGAAAATCCCAGCAAGCGCCTGAAAGCCACGGCAGCAGGGATGGGAAGGTGCTAACATGCAAGCATAACCAGATTGTCAATGAAAATAAGGAAACGACTTTCGGAAGAATCTGTCACAAACGGACTGCAAGAAATTATATCATTTTAGCATTGTGGGGGGAGAAAAAAAAGAGCAGTCTTACTAGGACATCCTTGGGAACACACACTTTACCAGAGACGGATTTGTTCCGAATGAGGAGGTTGTGTACTAGAACTCTGAGCTTCCAGGCCTCAGGTCAAGATGCAGCAAGAGAGACTAACACCACCTTGAAAACAAACACTTTGTGACCCAAAAACACTCCCTCTAGAAACGGGGGGGTGGGCTGGTGGGGGGGCATCAGAGTCAAAATCAAAGATTTATGAGGATATTTGCCACAGCATTATGTAAATAGTGAAAACCCAGAGACCATCCAAATGTTTAACAGGAAAATGGTCAGAGAAGTGATGGTAAAATTTATAACCATTAAGCTCTACAATCACTAAAAACAATGTTTTTAATCATTGTTTGTGATGTGGAGAAATGCCCAAGATAAACGATCGAGTGAAACAAGCTAGATGCAGAGCAGCATGTGCTTCATGTTCCCAGTTCAGTTGAAAAAGCAAACACACGTGTGTGCATGGGGGGGGGGGGTGGTCTCTCCTCGGTGGTAAGCCTACAGGCCGTGCTCTCGGAAAACAAATGTTTGAAGAAAGTACAGAACCACTTGGAGCCCCTGGGCAGGCACATGGCCCTGGTGAGTCTGTGCCACGGGGCTGCCTCCTGCGATGCCCACAGGCCTTGGTCACAAATACTATAGACGGCTGCAGGGCCTGGAGAAGGCGCGGGTCCTGCCAGCCCTGGCGCAAGCATGAGGCGTCTCCCGCAAAGCGGGTGTGTAACGCGCTCTCCTGAGAGCCAAGATCAGAGCAGCAGGACAGCACAGGGCCATGTGCCCCAGGTGGGGCCTTGTGCGGCCCCTGGGGCCACCTGATACCACAACCCAGTGGCCATACTCCTGCTCAGGTCCTCAGAAAGAGGGAAGGAAACAGTCCCTCCCAAACCTGGCTTCCTGGAGTTCCCAGAGAGGGGCGACGCGCAGTGGGCCCCCTGAGCCCATGGAGGCCACAGGCCAGCCCCCTGCCCTATGCCTGGCGAGGCCACATGGCGTGGGACCGGCCCTGCTTGCCGGCTATGTGGTTTAGCACTGAACCTTCTCCTTGCCCTCACTGACACACGGCTCCTGGATCTAGTCAACAGCAGGGCACTTTCTCGGCGTGGCTAAATCATCTGTACTTTCACGTACAACTGTGTACACACTCGACCGACAGCCATGCCCATGTCTTAGAAGGCAAGGCACCTGCACGCCGGGGCGGGAGCTCTGAGGACAAGCTGCAAACGACAAAAGCTGACACGGACAAGCACAGGGCAGGGAAAGAACATGTATGTGCCTTTAAAAAGGGGGGAGGGGTCCAAGACTCTGAGTGAGAGGAGAAAGGTGGCATAGGGAGAAGGGCTCAGCTGTCACTGGCTCAGGTAAGGGCAGTCACTTCAACTCTGTCAGCTGCAAGCTAAACCCCGAACCCCTCATTCTCTAGTTTCAGAGGTTACGATGGAGCTGGTGGGTGAAGCCCAGGAGGTAGTGGCACCACCCAGGGGGAAGGCGGCAGCGGACACCCGTCCCCACCCTCCCCAGAGCAGCCTGGCTGAATGCTCTTATTCAAGCCAAATGCCAGCTCCACTTGTCTCTGTAGCCAGACCCACAGAAGCATACGGTGCAGCAGCAGCCCCCAACTCTCTGAACAGCCCACCCACACACGTGGGGGCTCCGAGAAAGGCAAATGATCAACATGGGGAGAAAGCTGGAAATTATGTTCCTGAAGGCCCGGCAAGACTTACTTTTTTGAAAAGCAGGTGAACACAAAAGCAAAGAGGAGGAAGAGGGGAGCTTGACTTACGACCCTGGCCCAGGGAAGGCATGCCCTCAACAGCCTGGCATCCGCCCTGGTGCGGGCACACATGCACACGCACCCTTGCTCGTGCACAGCTCTCACACAGCAATGCACAAGACTCAGGCCCCAGATGGAGGCTGCTGGCACCCTGGCCCACCTCTGCTCCCATCCAGCCCCCACACGGCCCAGCAGGGACACCTCCGCAGCCATGCTTCCCTCCCAGGCTGACAAGGGTCACTCTTCTCACTAAACCCGTTTGAGAAAGACATCTTTTGTCTAAATCTGGACCACTCTTCAACACGGGGTGTTGGATGCTTTGAGACAGGAGATGGGGGCAGAGTTGTCAGGGGGAATCTTTTGTGTATGAACCTTGTGCTGGTGCCTTCATGAAAGTTAAAGGAAACTACGAAGTTGTTCATCCCCTGGAGACAGACAGACATGTCTGTGAGTGGCCTGCAGGCTGTGGACCGCCCTCACGGGACAACCTGGGCAGGGAGAGGAACTCTGAGCCCCACTAGGCCCACCGGCTTTCTCTGTCGAGGAGGCAGCAGCAAAGAAATCAAAGGACCGGTAAATCGTGGACCCCCTGTGGTATGTGCACATACCGCATGAACTGCCTCTGAAGAGGGAAAGGCAGGCCAGCTAAAAGCACAGGGGTGAGCAGGCTGGGCGCTCGGACCCCAGTGTGGTGTTCCTATCCTTGTGCAGGGAGACCAACGCTTTCATCCCGGCAAGGCCCACGTCTTGCTGGGGATAAATGACCTGGCAGCAGGAGAAGGCTTTCAGACTTTCACTGTGGATATGTGAACGTGCTGGGAGTCAGGCTATGAAAACGTTCCCTCACCATGAAAGGGGTGTGTGTCACAGCTGGGTGACCACTGATGCCCAGAGCCCCTCAGCCCTAGCAAACCGCTCCAAGGGCCTACACGTTCCACCCTCTGACCAAACTCTCAGGGGGAGTTCATCAGGCAGCACTCCTCCACGTGGGGGACACTGGGCCCAGTCTGCCCTGCTGCGCGGGCCTTCACGGAGCGGGGCACAGCCCTCCCTATCTCCTGGCACGAGTAGGTGCCCACCTCTGACTATGCTCTTTCCGGACCCGTGCCTCCTTCTAGCTCCACAGGGCCAACCCCGCGCAGAGGGACGTTCAATCGAATAGCCTGCCGGCACCCTCCGACCTCAGCAGCAGCCCCATCGCGCACCCCGACAGCCCGCTCCATGTCTCCCCACCTGGAGCCTGCCCAACGAGCACAAGGCATGGAGCACTCGCAGCCAGAGTGATGCAAGAAGGCTAGCAGGGGCCCTGGTGGGGCACAGGGGCATCAAGTAGGGACACAAGAAAAAGAGCACACGGACCAAAGCCAAGAACCCCCCCACCCTGCAGAGATCGAAGCCGCCCTGGCAGAGGCGCACGCGGCTCCCTGCCGATGGGTTCTGTGATAACTGAGGGGCAGGAAGAGCCCAGACACACATCCCATCCCCTCGGCCACAGGAGGACTGGCCGGTGGGTGACCAGGGCGTGTGGCGCAGAGCTGGTGACTTGAGTCTGTTCCACTCGCCCGGGTGGGAGTCAGGTGGACGTGCACAGCGCTGGGTCCCCCCGGCAGGGAGAGCCTGGGGAGCCACCACAGAGCACAGAGAGCAAGCAAAGCGACCCTGAATTCCTTTTCGTTATTGGTTTTGTTCTTTGTGTGGTTGGGTATTTTTTCTTCTTTTCTTTTAAATAAAAAAGCTGCAAGGTTCCGCCGTCTGCGTCCCCCTTGAGATGGCTGGCAGGTGGTCTGGAAGTGTCCCAGAGGGTGGCGAGCCGCGCTGGGGCACGTGTCCTGGCAGCAAGAGCAGCAGCTGCGGCCTGTCACTGCACGGCGGCATCCGGGTGGCTCTGGTATCTGTGTCTCCACACCTCCTGAATCTTTTTGCACCATTTGTGAGCATTCCCACTCGGGTCCATCAGGTAATACGTCCTGTTCGGCTGCGGAGACAAAGAGCGCATGATGTCGTAAGGGAGTCCCACTAAGAGCAGCACCCCACTACGGCCGCCACGGGGACCTCAGAAGGCACATGAGCGTGTGGATTTCCCCTGCCATACGTGCAGACTTCACACGTGCCCACAAGGACCCCCAGCTCCCTCGGGTCAGCCCCCTCCTGATGAACAGGCACAGGGGCCCCAGGACACGACAAAAGAGGCAGACAGCCCCCCCGCAGAGCATGGCCTGCACAAACTCACCGTGTGCACAAAGAAGGTTTTAAAATTCTTGGCCTCTGGTCGGAGCTCTTGTGACCACGGAATTTCCCCTTTCAGGACTTTGTTGACAGGATCCACATAATACAAATGGGGCCCTTCTGTAAGCAGTAACTGTCGTCGTCGTGCAAACAAGCCCTGATGCAAAAGGAAAAGGCCCTGCTCATCAGGGCTCAGAAGTGGGGGCAGGCGGCACCTACCGCAGCCTTGGAGGCCGGGCCATCACAGCAGCCTGGGCTGCCGGGACTGGCGCCAGCCCCCCACCCTCTCCCTGGGACCTGGCCTTCCTCCCCGGCCATGGCCCTGGCCTCTCAGGTCAGAGAGGGGCAGGCAGAACGTAGCGCCCAGCCTGCCTGGCCTTCGTGGGCTGGATCCCAACAGTCCCACTTGGGCGTGTCTCCCTCCCTTGTCACACAGGGGAGCGGCAGCGCCAGCAGGCAAACCCAAGCCTGCTCCACCGAGCCTGCTGGGGAGACTCAGGGCGCCCCTCGTGCCCTCTGCACCATGGGCAGGGGTGGGTGGGGTGGGGGAATGCATGCTCCCTACTGCCGGTGCCGCACAGGGCCGGCGTGTGCAGCATGGCCAGGAATGGAATGGAGGCCTGGAAACGAGGAATTCAGAAAGGCCCACGTTGGCAGAATGAGAGCATTTGTGGAGCCTGAAATTTCCGACACAATTAATACATTTAATTAATCCAGAAAACAAACAAATAACAATTTTCAAAAACAATTCTAATGAAGTAAGACACAATTTGATAGGACTATCAAAACCCTGGTTCCAAGCCAGAAACGAGAGGCTGTACTTCTATTTTACCACAGCCTTCCTGTGTGGTTTCAAACAGCTTCCCCTGAGTGGCTCAAGTCTTCCTGAGCCGCCCAATCTAGAAATGATCTTTCAAGAAAGGGAACCAAGACCAAGGATGCACACACAGCCAGGGTCAGCCCGCGGTGGGGGGCCAGACCCTGACGCGGCTGAAGCGAGACAGACACTCGGGGAGGTGCGGCAGGAATCAGACTTACCTTTCGCTTATCTACAGGACCCATCTTTAGTATTAAGTTATTTTCTACAAACTGATGCCTATAAAAAGAAGAAAACAAGAGTGAGACTCGCAAGTCAGGGTCAGAAACTCTCCACACTCCTCCACTCAAACCAAACTTCCAGAGGGCATCTGTGACCCTCTCCCAAACTTCTCCAGTCACAGCCCCAACTCGCTCCAGGAACTCGGGGGTCCCCACTGTCACAGCCCACGTGGGCACCCACCGCTCGGAGCCTTTGGTCGGGGTGCAGACCGGCAATGACACACGCCAGCACCGCCGCCTGCTGCCACCTCTGGCTTGGCAGCGCCTACCTGGTAGCAGGAAAGGAGCAGCAAGGTGACACTGTCCTTCCTCATCTGAACACAGCTGGAGTGCACATGGAGCCCCGGACAGGCTGCAGGCTGCTGCGAGTCAGCCTCAGGACACACTGTCAGCCACGCGCTACCTCCACGAGCAGGGCCCCCCAGTCCGATGCTCAGAAATCACTGAGCAGCTGGGAATCACAGATCCAGAAAGACCTCGGCCGGGCTCGGTTTAAGAACCCCTTCTCCGGTGTTTCTACTACAGTCACAGAGCACGCCCACTCAAATACGGTAGGAGCTGGGAGAGCTGGGAGGAGAAATCGAGGAACACAATTTCGACTTACTGTGCATTGTGAGCAAATACTTTACACTTGGGCTCTTAGTCGGATCAAAGACGTTACTTAATGTCTGCAGGTTCTTGCTTTTGGTTAAAGTGAGCCGTGACCAGTTTATGTTCTCACTCTACTGAAATTCCTTATCTGAGGATCTACTGTAGAACACAATACTGTATTTGCAAAGGCATAAGACAACTGTCACCTCAAACAGTGACACTTTTAGCACTTTAGTATCTGAGCGCACCCACACAGGACCCAATGTGTGCAAGACGACCGGCCAGGCCGGCGGAACTGTGTCCCCCCAACCGACTCAACCTGGCCCCGCAGTCTGCCCACGCCAAACCAAGCAGACCCATGGTGGCTCCAGACCTCACGGAGGCCACGTCCCCAGGGATCCAGCCTGCATGTGAGGGGCCCCAGCTGCATATGGATTTTGAAAACTGGAAAGAATTTTAATGAAAAAAGTGCTATATGAGGATAAGTACAGTACTTCACTCTTAGAGGTATTTAAAAACCTAACCAACAAACAGAACCAAGACTTGAAGCAGAGGAAGATAATTCAGAGGATTTTTGGAAAGCAGATGTAATGATCCACAGCACAGAGAAAGGTCACACAGAAAGCCTCTGCTGGCCAAGAGACCCTCCTGCACGAGCCCTGGACATACGGCGAGGCCCGCAGGCTACCGCAAGGGGAAGACGTGGATTTAGCTGTACTAGGTGTGGGTGGCGAGGCCCGGGGCACTAGGCGGATGGCGCCATGGTGCCAGGGAAGCCGGACAGAGGCACGGAAAGAAGTGGCCTCCTGGCGTCTCCGCAGCCTCATGTGGTCTGACACGAGACACCAAATAAAATATTAACTCGAACAAGAGATTCTATTTTTCCCTGAGCTTAAGAAACCGGGGAAGATCTTTCTCGAAGACAGCCAATGCTGAGTCCAGCTCACTGGCAGCCCCAAAGCAATCTAATCCCTGGCCAGCGCAGAGCTGGGGGGATGGGGCGGGGAGTCCCTCTCTAAGCAGCAGTCAGGACCACGGGAGGATAAGAGGGCCACGGTGAACCAGAGTGCAGGCTGGAGAGGTCTCGAGCAAGCATGGCCCACGGGGTCAAGGCTGCTCTGCAGAGCACACACAGAACAAAAGGAAAGGCTTAAAGCTTCAAAAAAAAGGGAACAAAGGATACAAACTACAAATTCCCCAAAGAGGGAGTGACCCCAAGATTTTCAATGGCTCTAAGTAAACAAAACTGAGCTAGCTGCCCTTCCCACATACCCTACTGGGGCGCCCCGGCGTGTGTGAACGCCGGCTCAGCACGGGCGCCTGTGATCCTGAACCTGAAGCTCGCTTAAAAGCAATTTGGAGGGGCACCTGGGGGGCTCAGTGGGTTAAGCCTCTGCCTTCGGCTCAGGTCATGGTCTCAGGGTCCTGGGATCGAGCCCCACATTGGGCTCTCTGCTCAGCAGGGAGCCGAGCCTGCTTCCCCCTCTCTCTGCCTGCCTCTGCCTACTTGTGATCTCTGTCAAATAAATAAATAAATAAAAAGCAATTTGGAAATGATGTGTGGAGACACAATACCACCCAGCCACCTACCCTCAGAAAGTAAAGAAAAATGAAGATTACAAGCACCAATGTCCTCGACGGTATTACAGTGACACCGACACCACTGCAATGGCTCAGCAACAGAACATTCTGGCACTGCAGGGAAGCAGGTAAGCCCCTTCCTCGTACCTGCTGGGAGGACCCCACCGATAGACCCCAGCCCAACCGTGTGCACCAGCAGGCTCCCAGGCCCTGTCACACGCACAAGCGTGGCCCCCGCTCTCGCGCTCCTCCCTGGGGGGCGGGGGGACGGCCAGGGTGGGCTCCTGACTGGGTCCAGCAGCTGTGGTGAAAGGACCATGAGGCAGGACACGGAGAGGCTCAGAAGTTGCCATTATCAGCACACACACCACAATGGGATCACGAGGGTGCACTCACCAATCAGCTTACAACAGGCTGCTTGTGAGCTACCTTGAAAAGTTTAAGTACTTTTAAAGCAATCATTATGAAATTTTTACTTCAAAAAGTCATTTTCTACTCCCCTGAAAGTGCACCCCCTGAGCCCTGCATGAGGCGCCTTTTCCTCGCTGGCAAGTGGTAGATGCTGTCTGTAGACTCGCAGCCGAAACCATATCAGTCAGAGACTCTCAGAGCGTGGTCAGCAGGCAGGTCCCCACAGCCCTGCTGCACACACAGGTGACACTCACCACTGACTCTGTGCCCATGTCCACGTGGGCTTGCTCACTGTCATTTTGCAAGGGGGGGCCGGTGTCGAGATACTCCTTCTTCCTGATGGTAAAGCCTGGGTTCTATCCTCTTCAGCCTATCCCTCCTGGAACTCCAAGGCCCCAAGAAGATCATTCTGAGCCTGAGACCACAAGCAAGTTTGAGCCACTGTAAGGCACAGTCACTGCCAGGGAAGCAGAGCAAGCCTGCCAGAACCCTGAGGTGGCCCTTCTGACCACCTCAGGAAGGCTCTCCACACTGGGCTTTGACACAGGTGACAGAGGGACAAGTGACTATGACCAGTCTGCCCTAAATGCAAGCTCTGGGGACCCCTGTATACCCTCAATTTGATGGAAGATCCCAAAGAGATTTCCTTTATTGAGACTATACACGTTGATGTTTATGTGGAAGAAATTAAAATGGAGACATTTTCAAATATACGTTTAACTCATTAAAAACCAAAAATAAAACCATCATATATTAACATAAGTGATATTTTTATTCAAGAGTCACTTTTCCCCAAAACAAAGATAATTCACGGGAAGCATGACCCCGCTGTACATTTTGCAAATCTTAGCATCTGACTTTGGAAAAGACAGCTGGGCTCCTGTTGGCCTTGGCCTTCAGTGGGCTGCACCCCGCTGGGCAGGCTGGAGCACATGGAGGACTCAGCCTCATCTAGGCAAGGAGCTGGACAGGAGGGGGCGCCTTTAAAAGCCTTTTCGGACACCTATGGGCGTTCTTCTCTAAAAAAGCACCCAAACTCTACCAGCGGAGTTCCTTCAAGGTCTGCTGCCACCTGGAGTGGGGAGTGGCCGATGGCACTGTCACACTCAGACACTGGACTCCTTGGCCTACCTGGCACTCTGAACAACTCTGCCCCTAGCACCCACCTGGAAAACGGTAGTTTGCTGAGTCCCAGAAATCGTCCCCAAACTGGTAAGTTATCCCCTACGATATCAATCAACTCACTGCCGTCACTACCTCTCTCCCCAACAGTCTAAGTCCTGGGAAGATATCAGACTCACAGTTACAGATGAAGTTTCCCAAAATCCTAATTTCAATCTCATCTCTGTTAGCCAATACTGGCAGTTGTCTTAAAGTGATGGGCTCATTCCACTCCTTTTCCAGAAAAAACGGCCCCGGAGCCAAGTCTGAATAACAACAGCATGCCAGTAGAACAGAAGTGACAGTGGTCTTCCACGCGGGGAGAGGCTGGCCGGGCTCCCAACGCCAGGGCTCTGCTTCAGAGAACTCGCACAGCATGGGTGCTCCTGGCACACTTCCCGTTCTACTCAGACCGCTAACAAAACAAGGGATTTGACGACGACTCCTAAGTGAGTCCACTTTCCGTTCTTCCTGTGCGTGCGTGCGTGCGTGCATGGGGACCCCAGGTGCTCGAGTACTGACCTGCCCCCACGGCTCCTGCAGCACAGGTGCACAGGTCAACAACACATCTGCTCCAGAACAAGCAGGAGAGTCCCAGGGAGCACTCAGGGAAGACCCTACACCGAGGCAGTGCACACAGCGGACACTGTCTTCGTGCAACTCTGATGGAAAACCTGACTGCACTGCAGTACACACAACCTTCCCAAACAAGAAGATCGCTCCACTGGGTGCTGGACACGTTGGGATGGTGCGTGCTGGAAGCATTCTGGGAAACTCTCTGGCTGATGAACTTGCCCTTGTGGGTGTTTTGGAAGATCAACTCAAAGGAGAGATGATGGGTCTGCAACACGGGAACTTGTTTCTTCAGAAGCTCGAACTGCGGCGGATAGAGGTGACTCTCTGACGCCGACTCCAGGCCTGGGCTGGTAACTGCAGGCCCCCGGTGGGAGGGAGGTGGCTCAGATGTCAAGTGTCTTCCCGTTCACTGTCCCTGGGACAGGCAACTGCGGTCCTACCGGCTCTGTGGCTGTGGTCTCCAGCCCAGCAGGCGGTCTCACGTGTGACCGGGGACCCGGGGGACTACACGAGTCTGAGCGTGGTGTGGCTGCAAGGGCTTTCACTATTTCAGGGCTGAACACTTGGCACTCATCCCAGCAGCTGCCATGGATGGACTTTGAGAGAACATGGGGACTCAAGAGTGGCTGTGTGGAGGGGACTGAATGTGACAGGCATTTCTGCCCGGGAACTGAACCCAGAAATGGGAACAGATGATAAGAGTAAGAACTGGAAGGGAGCACGAATGATGGCGGCTGAAAGTGCCTATGACATCATTAAGCTAAAAGGACACACCAACCGGACCACTGGCTTCGGTCTGGCTGATCTCACTGAACCCCTGCTGCAAATATAGCCAGGATCCGTCCGGGGACACGATGGGGAAGGGAACACATGGCACCGAGAAGAAGTCTTCCTGAACCTTCCGTGCGCCGAATGCTCCAGGATTAACCAGTGTGATCAACCGGAAGCTGGATAAGGAGGCTTCTCAGCTCAAGAAACGTGCAGACACCTTGCAGGACATCCAGAAAGACCTAAAGGCTTGTGACCTCTGGCTTCTAGGCTGTAGAGAGATTCCACACCACCGTGTGATGACCCGTGACCTCCCAGTTTTTGCCCCTGTGCACTGACCACAGTTCACTGTCCTCCTCCTCCGTGTGACTCTAGGCTCTCAGACCCGATGCCCGCAGTGCTTGCAGCGTGAGCAGCACCTGGACATTTCTCCACCCATCAGGAAAAATCACAACTGGCCGGATGGATGCCAACTCACTCCTGGCATCTGCAGCCACCTCTGTAACCTGGAGAGCTGCTGTGCCAGGACCCATGGCAGTGCTGGGACCCCCTGCCCCCCAACAGTCGCCAGGCAGGCACTCCGCCATGCCAATGGCCCAACACCCCTTGGCCCCCCAGCTGTCAAGTGCACTCTTCCAGCCAGGACATTGCAGCTTCTCTGGAAGACGCCCCGGCGGCTTCTGAAGTTTGGCTTTGCAAGAACTCCTCACGTGTACACTGACGATGAGCCTTTCCTTTATCACTCAAACCCTGAACTATGGGCCTCCAGCACTGCAGCTCCACCAGCACTGGGACCAGACGCAAAACCACTGTGTTCCGACACATGGATGGAAAGCGCGGACATCCACGCATCTGACTGGAAGAGAGCCCTGGCGTGCTGTAGCTCTGCAGCTCAGTTCCGCCCAGCATCTCTGGAGCGGTCCTCCCATTCTCCCCACCCCATGCATCGCAGAGCATGGTGACAGCCCTTGGTATGGGCACAGCTGCTGTGGGCTGAAAATCACATCTCTCTGAGCCAACGTTTCCTACTTACATATGAAAAAATGTTATGAATGTCCTTTTGTTTTAGAATGTATCATTAAAACCTACAATAACAGTTTCAGATAAAATTTAGAAATGTTTTTCAGAAATCTTCAAATTTTATTGCAAAACAAGTCAGCCAAGTGCCCTGAAGTCCTGTTGTGTGTCAGGATCTCAACGCAAGGATTTATGGGATGCCACTGAGTCAGTGACTATGGCAGGCGTAACTCAAGACAGCTACTAAGAGCTCTGCAGAAACACCGAAGCCTCAAGAAATGTCTAAACCTGCACATATTTATACTGTAAACCTGAAACCGACTCCTACGGACGATTCAAAAATGACAAAGCACACAGTCCAGCAGCTGCCAAAGCAACGACATCATGGTCCAGTGCGCAGCCTCTGAAGACAGGCACTGCACACTTGGAGAGATCGGGGGGAGAACGCAAGGATCCTCTTAATGCTGTGACACAGTTACCACCATGCCCCTTGGGCTGTGCACTGAGAGCCACTGTCGTAAGAAAGAAGTGCCTGACAGGCCCTCCCGGCCAAGTAAGAGATTGCGCAACCTTCGGCCATCAGCAGCCCAGAGACCCTCAACCTGGAGGGAAGGGAAGAGCTGAAAAAAGGGAGGGAAGGCAAGAGGCCTCGGTCTTGCCCAGAAGCAAGGATGCAGGGCCCTGGGGAAGGCCCTAGGCCCACAAGCCATCAGAGGGGGTCCTTCTGAGGCACCCCAGCACGCATGGGCCTGGGAAGTGTGGTGCACAGACCTTCCTGGAGTGTGCAGCCAGGTGGTGCCCACACCATCCAGACCAAAGCCCCTTCCTCCCACACCGACACTCCTAAGCAACACCGCTTGAGGAAGGGTAAACTCCCGACAAGGGCAGGTATCATTCCACCAGGCTGACAACTAGCTGCACTTTTTCCAGAGACAGTAATTTCTAACGGTCTGCACTCCTAGTTCATTACCCACTGCTTCTGCTCTGCACCCTGCCTCCCCCTCTTATCCCTCCAGGCTCATCTAGCCCAGCCCTCCAACCAGCCCACCTTCTCTCTCCAACCCCATGCCTACCCCAACACGCCTCCCCGCTCATCCCTGCGCAAGACTCCCCTCTGCCCAAGTGAAAGGCCAAACTAAAAAAAGTGAAGAAAGTGTCTTCTCACCATGACCAAAATGGAAAACAGAAAATAAAAACATGGACGCATTTGACTTCGTAAGAATTTACAACTTCTATACAAAAGTACACAAAAAAACCTGAAGGGATAAAGTGAAGAAAAATGTTTGTGAAACATATAACAAAAACGTTCCTCATGTCCACGGCTCCCAGAGTCAATTCCAGAAAGACGGAAAATGTACAGGAAGAAAAATAGTCGAAAACCACGAGTACCTTGAAAGACAAACAACACGCCCAATGACATTTCCCTCAACCAAAACACAGATGCACATTCCCATGACCCATTTTTAGACCATCAGGTTGCACACGGGAGTCGAGAGAGCTGGGAGCTGGGGGTTCCCCAGCACTGTGGCCACAGGGCACGGCATTCATGGGCTCCCCCTCACTCCACCCACCAACCCAGGGCTCCCCGTTACAACACCCAGGCAAGTGGGAAAACCAATGAGAAAAGGACAATCTGTGACAGTAAACCCTGCAATGTCCCACACGCCTCACCCAGGGGCAGCGGTCATTTGGCTGGTGGTAAATCCGCATCAGAAGGCAGATGCTGGCAGGGCCAGGCTCATGCAGCCCCAAGGGCAGCAGCCCCGAGGGTCTCAAACCACTCATCCCCAGGATAAACACCTCCAAACCCCCAATTCCAGCTAGACCCTTTGAGGGTCCTTGTTTCTGGAGCATTAATAGCAGCAAGGGAGGTGCGAGCCAGCATAGGGCCCTGGCAGGCAGTGGAGACGGAGGCAGGCGCACCGTGCTCTCGGTCTCCCGCCAGTTGGCTCCACACGCCCCTCCACTGTCCTAAATGGAGCGCTGCTCGCGTCCGTGAATTCTTACCAAGGGTTTCCACTGGCCTGCTTCTCCAGTAGTAACCTCTTCTCATCTTCGGAGAACTCTAAGTCCAGTTCAAAAGAATTAGTGTCCAGGTCATGGATATACTGCTCGATGTTGCTGCCCGCCGTGTGTGGCAGGCCTGCATCCGCGGTGGACAGGGAGTGGGAGGATGACGACGAGGACACCTGCATGCAGCCAAACTGGCTCAGGAGGTTGTCGTACTGCACAGAGAAGAGGAAGAATGAGACCCACGTGTCACTTCCCCTGGGCCCCCAAACCAGACCCAGCAAGCTCACACCGTGGAGATCCTGAGGCCCTGCGGCCACGGACTCCTCCTGCACTGGAGGGCAAGCCCCTGACCTGAGGCGGGACTAGATGCTACCAGTTCTGGTCGCCCTCCCGATGGGCTGAGCCCCAGTCCTCAGCCCCAGGAAGAGGAGACTCAGGGCCTGGGGCCCGCTGACCTCTGCAAGCCCCTGCCCACCCCAACCAGGGGAAGGAAGAGGAGGGATGGGTGGCCTCCTGGGTGCAGAGGCACCATCCTGTGAGCTCAGGAGCCCTCCTCCTCGACACTGTGGTTCAGTGTTTCTAAGTCTGTGGTTGTCACTCTATATCCCAATTTGACTGACTGCATTCAATTAAAAAAGTATATATCCCTTTTAACTACGGCAAGTATTAAACTTGATACAGACTTGTGTGCTCTTCTGGAAAAGACTACAAACCGGTGGTGACAGAAAAATGGACTTCCTCATAGATGTGGCAAACAAGTGACGCCTGTGCACACAGATACCCCTGGGGCTGGCGAGAGGGCCAGGGAGCCCCCAGCAGAGACCTGAGGAGGAGCGCTCGCCCTTGACGGCCTGCTCCGCGCAGCTGCAGGCCCCACGCATGAACCCCACTGCTGCCAAATATGAGGGAAAAGAAGCCACCAGCAATCGCTGAGACCAGAGTCCGTGTGTCCTCCCAAGACCCCTGTGCCTCCACAAAGGCCTGGGCTGCCTCCCTTGAAGATGGGCCCCAGACAGAACATCCCTGCCCCAGCACTGCAGAC
Source organism: Mustela nigripes (assembly GCF_022355385.1). Lineage (NCBI taxonomy): Eukaryota > Metazoa > Chordata > Mammalia > Carnivora > Mustelidae > Mustela > Mustela nigripes. The sequence goes on from NC_081567.1 coordinate 37,167,674, forward strand.
CGTGCTCCCACCCTCCCTACTCACTGCTGGGAGTGGTCTTCTCCCTAGTGCTCGCACAGCACACAGCAGGTTCAGCCCCATCTCACTGGCTCCTGGCTGGGACTGACCCTGGAGAGCCCCACGGCCCGTCATCTAGGTAAGGTCTTCTAGCACATTCTCTGCTTCTGCTCTGTGAGGACTCCCTGGGCCAAGGCCGCCTCTGTTCAACATCCCGAAATTTACAGAGGCTTCCATGAGCACCTGTGCTGCTGGGCGTGCACAGGAACCTCCCCACCTTGCTCCTGCATGGAGGTTCTCTCCCAGGGCTCCCCACCTGGCCCGCTCCCTCTGAGGCCAACTGCCAGCACCATCACCAGCCATGGCAGCAGATCAGGAACACACAAGAGAACTGAGTGCCTGTGCTCTCTGTTCACTGAGCAAACACCGTTCCCAGTTCCTTGTCCCCAGAGGGAGCCCCCTTCCTGCTGAAAAGGACCGCAGACTCTCTCGGAGCCTCACCGATGAGAACATGCCCCTGCGAGACTGTCAACGGCCACAGACCGGAAGCACCCCGTCCCGTGTGTAACACCTTCCCGGGGCTAGGCTCCCTGCATTGTCCACACGGAGAGTGTGGCACAGCGAGGGCTGTTTGAAAACCCACCAAGGCTTTCCAGCCCCGCAGCTTTGAAAGTTGAGGCTCTGCCCCACCAGAAGGAAGCCACTGACCAAGGGAGCTGGCTTTACGATGGCCACATCTGACATGGAGAAGCCAGAGCTCTTGGCGCAGTGGATGTGACGCGCCGGTGGGCAGACAGCCTGCCCAAGACTCTGACCCTGCGTGCACACGCGTGCACAGGCACATACAGCTCCACGAAGCCGAGCCTCCGGGCACTGAGCCCTGAGTCAATGACGGTGTGAGTGGCCGCTGCGGAGCCGGGGGACGCCCCGCCCACCCACTCTGACCAGCCGAGGCCCAGGAGGACGGAGTCTTGAGGCGGGGTCCGCCGCAGTCCGCACACACCAAGGCCACCGCGGTGGGGGAAGCAGACAGGGAGTGAGTACAGACGGCTACCCACATCTAACCCCCTTCAAGTCTGGACACAAAGGATGTTTTAGGACAACGAAAGGGCGATGTGTTGTTTACAACAGTAAGCAGGAGACAGAAGAAACTTGGTCCCTGGGAGAAGATATGAGCAATAACTCTGACTAAGCTCTGGACGACTTTGAGAGAAAATCTAAGCTCCCCAGTCAATTACTGCAGCACTCTACACACGGGAACTGGCTAGAATGAGCCATGATGACAGAAGCTACGCCGAGAGAACGAACTGCGGATGCTAACACAAACACAGGATATCAGTTTTAAACACGAGGGCTCACGGTAGAGGATGAGGAGAGAGCACAGGACGGCCAAGGAGCCGGTCATGGGTGGTATGAGGGAGGTGCGTGCCACTCGCTGGCCCCCTCTGCCCACTCCTGTGTCTTCACCTCCCCCATCAGGATGTTTAAACAATGAAGTATACTCAAGACCCCACCTTGACCAGACAAGCCAAAAGTGACCAGTGTCCAGCCTCAATGCCATGTCCCCCAGAAGTTCAAAACAGCAGCACCTTGGGCTTCTTGAACATGAGAAGCATTCCAGAATGTCTTCAGACACAGGATTACAAGGCACCACCCAAAAGCAGAAGACAGAAGCCCAGGGGGACAGCATGGAGGGCTCTGCTCCCACAGGCTCCAGTCCTCTCAACCCAACAGCAGGCTCCTTCTGGGTGAAAACTAACTACAGGAAGTGCCCTCACTCCCTGGGCCTGGCAATCTGTGCTTGGGGCAGATGGGCAGTGGGTGCTTCCCTGGCTCCCTATTGGGGGGACTTGGCTGGGGGTACACAGTGCTCAGCCACCAACAGATCTGTGCCAGTCTCTCCAGCCATGCGTCCCACAGGCTGGGCTCCCAGGGCCCCAGCACAGACCCACTGTGCACCAAGGAATGATGGCACACGGCACCGTGGGGCTGTCCCCGACACACACATGCATGCACACACGCACACCCAGACACACCCACGCATATACCCACCCCAGCACACACATAGTGTGCACACTCGCACACATACACCACACACTCACAGACGCACACGGCCACACTCGGGTGCGTGCGGACACAGGCCAGTGGGCTCACGTTTCCATAGCAGTCCTCGTCGTCCTCTGACATGGCCGGCAGGTAGGCGGTGAGCTTCGGAGGCGTCTGATGCTGCAAGTTCTCCCACGTGATGGACTCGAAGAACGGATGAGCTCGCAGGGGGCCATAGCCTCCCATTTCCTCACAGCCTAATCGCTTGGTGGCATCTAAAACCTGAAACAGAAGCCAAACGTGTCAGTGTCCGGACCGACTCTGACTAAAACATTCTCTGAGCACTCCTTTTCCTTCCGTGTCATCTCAGACACAGGAGGCCTGTGTCCTGTGGCCTGTTCCGCTCCATCCCACGGTGTCCTGGGGATGGCGAAGTCACCTTGGGGCCACATCTATTTCTCTCAAGCTCCTAGCCTTCCCCTCACGAAGGTGAAAATAACCCAAAATCTAATGAATAGCAGCAAGTGTTCTTTTAAAATACACAAATTAAAAATGCTACAACCAAGAAAAAAATGAACACACTGTCTTTAAGAACAAGGAGACAGAAGAGTCTGTCCGGACAGCGAGCTACCACAGACAGAACACAAATGCCGTGTGCTCCCACCCGTGTTTCACCTAAAAGTGAAGCTGTCCCCTCCCAGGTTCAGCTTTGTGCCCCTAAACCCACCGAGCGTCAGCACGCTGCCCACTGATGGGCCAGGCCGAGCCGGGACCGACCCTGTTCCCCAGGATGAAGGGAAAGTGAAGGGGGGTCCGGCAGTCACGCGCGGGGGAAGGGGCTCTGCGACTGCTCAGCTCAGACCCACAAGGCTTTCCTGAGCACACGCCTGCCTTGTCCGTAGCACCCTGGTGACCCTTCAAACCCCCTGCCGCAGACGCTATGGCTGACGGCCAGAAATGTCACCGTGGAGGATTTACAGCCACCTGCACTGTGACTTGCCCAGCCACTCCAGCAACCAGTAACTTAAAATGCTCTGTGTGCTGACAGACAAGTGCGAAGCGACACAAAGACTTCCTGTCCTGCTAAGTCAAGAATCGGGCATCTGAAAACTGAAAAGGACTTACAGAGATGAGACAGAAGACACCAATCTACCCACACTCGCTATCAACCCGAAGACACTCTTTGGTTAAACACAGGGGCCTCCAGGAAAGCCGCTCTGACCACAAGTTCAGAGGGACTCAGCGTGTGTCTGTCCAATCAGCTTGCAGAAGAAAATTCAGGATATTTACCAAAAGTTTTTCCACAAGGTCTCTTGCCTTAGGGAAGAATTTTTCAGGGAAGTCATATTCCAACTTAATGATCTTCTGAAATATAAGATACTCATTTCTGTAAAACAAGAAAAGCCATCACTTTGACAGAGTGCACGAACCTCCCCAACACAGAGCTTTAACATTCCTGGCCCAGCAGTTGCTCTCTCTCCCTGCAGAAGCCCCTGAACCCTGGCCCAGCCCTGGCCCAGCTGCAGGGGCTGCCCCCTCCCATCTCTGTTGCATCTGCTATGATGGGCTTGGGGGCGGTGGGTGGGCTTACCCTGCTCGAAAAGGCGGCAGTCCGGCCACAAGCTGGTATATTATACATCCGAGAGCCCAAAGGTCTGAACTTTAAGGGAGGGAAAAAAGGGAAAAGAATGACATTTGTAAAATGTCCGTGACAAGCACAGTTCACTTCTGACCACCCCGTTTTAGCCTCTGATCTACTTCTGTCCTTTAAAACCAGGTCAATGTGAGGCTGGGAAGCTGCTTGGGGTCCTTCTGGAGGGGGCCCCTGGGGACCTGGATTCCGAGGATCCCAGGCACAGAAGGCACCCTGGGGCCAGGCCGTGTAGCCATTCCCACAGACACACCACTGCCCGTGGGGGCACCCAGCTTCCTCACAGGGCCCGTGTGGACCTGAAGAGGCAGCAGAGATCACTCCTGACTAAAGAAACACGGACAGTGACAGAGAAGCCTTCTTCCAGCGCGGGGAGGCGGGTAGCGGTACTGGTGAGGGGGCCTTGGCACTCGCTGCAGGTGGGTAGGGCGAGGAACCGACTTCCATCCTCTCACATCTCCAGCGTTTCCCCACCGTATGGCCGAAGGAGACAAGCCATACGGGTGCACAAAGCAATCTTTAACTCTATCCCTTCTTGAACTTGTGAAAATCCCTACTCCTCCTTTATAAACATTTTAATTCCACATTTTACAAGAAACAGTTCTAAACTTCCCTAAGTTGCTTCCAGAACCAGCTGCCAGGGACCCTGGAGGGGGCACTCTCCTCACCCGTGATGCTGCCACTCCCTTCCCACCCCACCCTGCTCTCGTGCCCCTCGGCGCCCCTCAACACCCTCTCAGAGCTCGCGGCTGACACTGACCTTGCCTATCTGGTTTCCTCGGGACGTCTTTCATTCTATCCCCAGCTCAGCACTACAAAGGCATTGAGACACAACTCCTCCCGCACCATCAGCTGCCTCCCTCAAGCCCCCAGTGTGCGAGGACACAACCAGCTTCTGGAAAAGGCCACAGCCTGGACCTCAGGAGATAAGACCGTAGGGCACAGGTGGAAGGACCCAGCCAGCTGCAGTGCCGAAGGACACGTGACACAGGTTAGAACATAAAACAGATCAGAAATCTGAGCCACGACATACAAGTGGAGTGAGGGGCACTTAAAAAACAAATCTACATTCTACCTAATAACTAGTTTTATACTCGGTTTTCTCTACTGTCTAGTTAAAGCAGTGAGACACATAAAACAGACACCAACAGAAAAGCCTTGGCCCTTGGGAGTGGCAGTGGCTGGAGACTAGGCGGCAGGCTATGGTGGGGCGGCGGTCTCCAGAAAACAGGACTGTCGGCACAGCCAGGCCCTGGGCTCCGCTCGCCGTGTGCATTATCTCAGTGTCTACCACCAGCAGCTCTCCTACCATTTAAGATGGTTTGTTAATACAGTAAACCCTGAAGAGGGAAGCTGGTGAAACATTTCTAGAAAGGATTTTTTAAAAAAATTATTTATTTGACAGACAGAAATCACAAGTAGGCAGAGAGGCAGGCAGAGAGAGAGGAGAAGCAGGCTCCCCGTTGAGCAGAGAGCCTGATGCAGAACTCGATCCCAGGACCCTGAGACCATGACCTAAGCCGAAGGCAGAGGCTTAACCCACTGAGCCACCCAGGCGCCCCCCAAGGATTTTTTAAATGCTAACTTAGACCAAGTCATTCCTCTTCCTGCAATCCAAGCAGAGAACTGTGAGGCAGCCCCAGCAGACTCGGGACAGGCAGGGGTGCCCTTCCATGTTGGGGCCTGGCATATGTTGCACGTGGCAGTCAAGCCAGATTGTGCCACGGAAAGGAAAAGCACCTGGGTGCCAACAGTTAAGGAAGAGCTCAAGGAACTACAGTAAATCCACATGCTGGAAGGGCACAGGTGTCACAGATGTCTACACATGACCTAAGGGACACGGAGAGATGCTGGTGCCATAACCCCAGGGAACAGGCTCAAGCTGAAGGGTCACATGAACCTGCAGAAGCACGCACGCAGCTGGAAAGACATGCCAGGTCACTATCTGGCGTCCATGAGCAGGCGGGAGACTCGGAGTGTTTCTTGCTCTTTTACCTTCCATGTTTTCTAAGCGTTCTTTATAAAACACAGGTGTCACTTTTAGAATCAGAAAAGAAATCTTAACTATATTTGAATAAATATCATGACTTAAAACATTTAAAAGTGTAAGAAGATACGCAATGAGGTCTCCCTCACAGAACTATCCCCGCAGGCCCCCTGAAGGCCACTGTCCCCACTGCTGGTGCACCCACCCAAGAGAATTTCAATGACGGACAAGTCAATGTGGGGTAGACATTCTCTTTCCAGTTTTCACACAGAAGGCGGTGGCCACTGTGTCTTCCTAGCTCACCCAGTAGAGCCCCCATCGATGCTGCAGGGCTGCTTTATGCTAAAAACCCCAAATCGAGGGAAAGCTAGCCCTTAGGCAGCCATGAGATATGCTTCAAGAATCTGGGCCACAGCACCCACCACCCAGAGGAGGGTTTCCCAGCCTTGGCTCTACGGCCCCCTGGGGCCAATTCACTCCTGCTGCGGAGGCGCATCTGCTTCTCACCACACCGAGCAGGGTCCCCGCTTCCACCTACTCGTCAGCAACAGCACTCCCCATCCCACCCCTGCCAAGTGGTGACAGCAGAAGCGTCCAGACAGGGCCAAATGTGCCCCAGCTGAGAAGCCCTGCCCTACAATTACGTCTGGCCCGTGGTAAGAGTTCCGAATCTGTTGAGTATTACGAATAAAAAACAAAAACAAAGAACCCAGAGACGGCTAAGTGGCTCAGCCACCTTCATAGGCTCCCTATGGCTCTACCCCCCGGAGAGTCGTTAAAAAGCGGTCACGCTCAGCAACAGAGCCACCCCAGAACCACTTAGTCCTCTGCTGCCTCTGGCAGGGCTCCATCTCTCAGGGCAGCGGGTCCTTGCAGCCGGTCAGTTGCAAGGTCTCAAAGTGTCAGTACAGGACACTGACCATGCAGCTCTCGGGCAGCCCAAGTGAGCCCCCACCCCATGCCCCAGCAGCAAAGAGCCAGGGGGAAGCTCCAGCCACAGAACCTGTCATCCAAGACAGCTCTCCACACTGAGACCCCAGACTCTACTGCCCCCTCTCTGTCCTCCGTCTGCTTGGGCCCACGCAAGGCAGCTCGCCCAACGTCTCCCTGCTCCTAGCCATCAGCTGCCTCACCCCCTTCTCCCACGCTGTCCTGCTGACTCTTCACTCTCCAGACCTCTTTCTGTGAGCAGAACCTCACTTATGCACCTCTCAAGACTCAGGCCCTCAACCCAGGCCCATGCCAGTTCTAAGGACTGGATAGGGAAAGCCCGCACTGGCTGGGCCCTGGCAGTGAAACCAGCTCCAACCCTCCCACACGGGCTGCTTTCCCGGCCTGTCCCCACATTCCGAGGAGGCCAGTTTGCTCGAGCTGACCTGCCACCTGCCAGCGCCAGGGAGCACCAGCCGGAGGCAGCGCTCAGGATCCTGGGGCTCAGGGGAATGGCAATGACCACAGACCTCCTGGCCACATGTCTTCCCCACTGTATAGTTGCTCCTAAAGGAACAAGATCAAATCTCACAGCATCAAGCTGCAGTAGCCCCAGGAAGCGGAACACAGAACAACAGAGCAGCACACAGGTTATCCGAGAAAGATACCGACAAAGGTCGCAAGAGGCACTCTCGTAACTGTTAACTGTGCATGAAAAACAGACGCAACAGCTACTGTGGAGAACAGAAAACAGTATGGATCAAGTGAAAGCAAGTTACCTTTTACAGGCCGACTTCTCGGTGAGCAGCTCTGGAGACACGTACTGGGCTGTTCCTACAAACGAGTTGGCCCTGGCTGATGAGAAGAGGAGAAAGGAAGGACGGTCACACACTGAGACAAGCATTCCGCAGTGCTGCACCAAGGGCACTCACCCACCGGGACTCCCGGCTCGTTGGCAGGACTGTAGCTCTTGGGCACAGCACGAGTCCCCTGGAATCGGACTGTACACTCCCAAGCCCCTCCCCGGTCCAGGGCCCTCCCGTCAAACCCCCTTTCTTGGGGCTCTCTCCTCCAAGAGCTGGCTCAAAGGTCAACCACTCTGTGACACCAGCCCTGATAACCAGGGAAGTCCCTCCAGGCCACCCCGCCGCGCAGACACACCAGAGAGGCGTTCGCCCAGCCTCCCGTTACCTGGGAGCATCTTGAAGACAGGTGGCCAGTCTGTCTGGTTCACTATTGCACCTGTGGTGCCTAAAACAGCCCCAGACACACAGCAGGCACAGATGGGACACGTGCAGATGTGGGAACAGACCTGACCCCCTGAAGGCTACGCGTCCCTAACAGAGCCCACGGAGGTTAGGGGCAATGAGGGGAGTGAGACCCAGGAGCTCCAGCCAGGGAACCTTCTCCACACCCGCCGCTTCCAGTAGAAGAGGAGAACACCAGGGCTGGGGAACACCAGGTCTGCCAAGCTCGACGTACAGACCCCCAGGGTCAGTGACAGCAGGAGCCTCCGGACCTGTCCGACACACAACAGATGACGCAAACACCACCTGAGCCATCCCAGCACATTGGGTGTCCTCTGACATAGGGGGCAGTAAAGCTATTCTGCCTTTCCCTGTCACCGACAGACACAGGACCAGGGTTTCCATGGGACAGCTGCCCACTGTGTGAGCATTTCTGAAATGCTGTGTCACCTGCGACACCCGCCAGGAGACGCCCCCCATCACTTGCCGTGACATGCCATGCATGGTCTCCCACCCCAGCCCCATGTGAACAGCACATGCATGGAACAGCTGTGGGCAAGGCTTCAGCCCTGCTCGGGCAGGACCCCAGAGGAGACTACCTTTCCCAGCAGCAGGGTCCGGCTTGGCTCTGTCTCCTGTCCAGCACCCCGAGGCAGACGGGAGACCGAACCGCAGATTAACATCGTTTTGCTCCAGGCAAACAAGCCCCATGACTGAGCCTGACCCTCTAACAGATCAAACGGTCTTTCTTCTCAGTATCTTTAATAATCCCTGCTAGAAAGTAATTGTCCCTGAGGACACATTTTCCTGAACTGACCTGAGAAGTGAAACATCACAGCAACACACCTACCAGTGATCAGCCTCCAGCCTTCCAGGCCACAGCTGAAGCCAGGGACACAGGAGGCAGCAACCAGCCCCACGCAGGGCCCTGCCAGGTGGGCTTACTGACAAGTGTCCAAGCTTCTCTACTCAGGGTTCTCAGCGGGGGACAAAGAGGCCCCCGGGGGACATCTAGCCATGCGGGGAGACATTTCCTGCTGCCACAGCAGGGGCGTGAGGCAGCTCAGGTCACCTCATGGACAGACCCCATAGGGCTACAGACAGCAGGAGCACCCCAGCGCCACACGTCCCCAGGCCCTGGGTGGCCTCTGGGCAGCCTCCCTGGGACAGGGCTCTCCCACCCTCTGGAGGCAGAGCCGCAAACAGAACAGGTGGAGACAGCCCCGTTCTGGGACATTCTGGAGGACGGGGAGCTGGGGAAGGAGAAGAGCCAAACATCCCTTCATCGTCCCTGCTCGGCTGCGTGTCTACTGAGGCGGGGGAAGCAACCTTCTCCTCCTGCAATGACTGGAGACTCTGAACTGGGCACCTCAGCCTGGTCCTGACAGAGAAATGACTTGAGGTTACAGCTACCTGGGACAAACACAACAGACCCGTGTTTGGTAGGTCTGCAAAATTCTTGACCGTATATGGCTATAAATAACACAACATCTGAATTAAAATGCAAACAGAAACCAGGGCGCCCAGCCACAGCAATGCGGCACACGGCGTCTGGGCTGAGAGAGGCCGTGCATCCCCACTCATCACCCCCCTGGGGCAGCCTTGAAGCGTGGGGGCTCGCCGAGGGGGAGAGTCCCTGACTGCCGTCCAAGGCCTCTGAGGCAGATACCCAGGAGAAGACACAGACGGAGCCAGTGTGTTCCCTCTTCCCCACGTGTCCCCAGACGTGGTCTCTGTCTTCGTCAGCGCTCCAAGGGGCCATCCTGGGTACTGGGGCCCTGGGGTCAGCAGGAGCCCCTGGGGAAGAGCCACAGACGCTACCCTTCCTGCCTTACACCACGCCGCACCCCTCTCCCACCACGATGCCCACACCTGCCCCAAGAGCGAGAGGCTCACAGTCCCCCTGTGGGGATCCAGCCCTGTTGCCTCCTCGGGCCTGCTCTCCTCAACTCTCCCCGCAGCCAATCACTCTCCTGCGCAGGCTGCGGCTGCATCTGCATCCTGCCAGGACCCTGAGTGACACTGCCAGGAACGCTGAGGTGACTGAGAAGAGGGAAAAAGAACCTGAGAGCCAAAACCAAATGAAACCATTCAATGATGCAATGAATCAAAGAACTGGAAATGAAAACATGATGGCCTTCAAATCAGCAAAGATAAAAAAAGGAAATACACACCATCGGCAAGGATGTGAGAGGACACACACACCCAGTGCTACCGGTGGGAATATGGGAGGGTGTCGTTTTCAGGCGAGCAATTTTACAAAAAAGCACCAAAATCCACAGAGAACAAACTTGCCCTCTGAGCCAGCAGCTCAACTCCTGGCACCTCATCCTTACGGACAGATCCAGCACAGGCAGGAGACCGACATGGACCCTGGGAGCCCCACTCGGTAATTCATGGCCTCCACTGGGTGTCCATTCGGCACGGGAAGCATGCACTGCTTCCGCAATCTGTTTTTTTTTTTTTTTTTTAAGATTTTATTTATTTACCTGAGAGAGAATAAGAGCGCGCGAGAGCACAGAAGGTAAGGGAGAAGCAAACTTCCTGCTGATCAAGGAGCCCCACACGGGGCTTGATTCCAGAATCCTGGACCACCACCTGAGCTGAGAGTAGACGCCCAACCAACTGAGCCATCCAGGCACCCGAGATTCGTTTTTTTAATGCTATTATTAAAAAGTTCTAAAACTGTATTTTTGTATGGACAGATTTATGCATAATTAAATAAGTAATTCATAAGTAAATAAATAATTCAATAATTTTGCCTTTAAATAGCTACACGATACACCAAATATAGTCTAGAAGTCATACACCGCTCCCGCCCCAGCCCGTGACTGGGCTTTAAACAGTGAATCAGGATGTTATTAGGGCTGCGTGGTTGCTGCAGGCTCTCTGGGCCTGGCATGGCTTGTCTCCCATGACACCTGTGGCTTCCTCTCCCCCAGGAGCCCATGCATACCTTCGTAGAGGTGGGACTCCAAGTCCCCAGGAAGGTATGAAACCCACCCCCCAGGACAGGAGCTCTCTTGTTAGTCATGAGATGAAAGACTCCTCTGGCGTGTGGAAGAGAACAGGAATACCCTCAGAGTGATGTTCTAGAGGCATAAAATAAAACATGTAGGATGAGACAAAGGACGAAAATACCAAAATATTAAAGCAATGACCGTGAGATGTAACAGTATATGATTTTCTTTATCGATGTAACAACGAGATCTGGCAGGTCTAACAGAATTCTGAAGCCGGAATGGGCACATGTAACAGATCAAGAAAGTGACAGCCGAAGGGGCGCGTAGGGGGCGCAGTTGGTGGACTATGCTCTAGCTCCTGGTTTCAGCTCAGGTCATGATCTTGGGGTCGTGGGATGAGCTCAGCAGGGAAGCCGCTGGAGACTCTCTCTCCCTCTGTTCCTCCCCCAACTTGTGGGCGCTCTTTCTAGAATAAATAAGTCAATCTTAAAACAAACCAACCAACAGAAACCTGCGACAACTCTAAAGGAACAGAGGGACGCGTGTGACTGCCCTGGATGAGCGCAGGCACTTGCTGCCTGCCTTCACACCTTCACAGTCAAAGAAACGTTTCATTTCACGGAAAGTTTGGGGAAAATATACAACTTTTCCCTCTCAGCTTCACGGACAGCCAACTTTTCTGCATGACAACCAGGGTGAGAGCCGCAGAGAGACAACCTAGTTCCCTCCCCCCAGGCTCAGAGATGAACCAAAGGCCAAACTGCTCTACCAGTTAGAAAACCAGGCCTACAATCAACCACCGGCCGAAACGCAGCCGTTTGCATGCCACTGACCCACTGGAAGCAGGTGAGGGTAAGGAAGAGGGTCTTGGGCTGGGCTGCTGTGTGCACTCTGAAAGTGATTCAAAGAAACTGACCAGCATCTTGGGCCGTGGAGCACTCTGGCCACCACCCCGGACTCAGAAGTGCCAGGGACGAAGGAGAGACCTCAAGCGATGTTCCTGCGGTCAGAGAACACCTACACTCTCTTCAAAGCTGGCGGCGCAGGCTGCTGGTCTCTTACCCGTATGCCCACAAGTGAAGCGCAGCAAACATGCTCCGCAAACGGGCCACACTCTTGACCAAGGATGAGCGAACTGAGCATGGTGACGCGTGAGAAGGAGTCTGCACCGCCACCAAGTGGCGTTTATCCTGGGAGCACAAGAGTGGTTCAACGTATAAAAATCGATCAATATACTATGTGATATCAGCATAAAGGGAAAAAAAACCCCACACAATCATCTCAACAGACTCAGAAAAATGTTCTAACGAATATCTAACACTCTTTCACGACAAAAATACATCACAGAATAAAAACAGAAAGAACCTCCTCACCCTGATCAGGGTGTCCAGGAAAACCCCACGGCAGGAGTCCCACTCGATGATCAGATCAGGAACATGACAAGGACACCTGCACGGGCCCCGCCTGCTCCACATGGTCCTGGAGCTCCAACCACGGCAGGGAGGCAAGAAGAGTTAACAGGCATCCAGAGCAGAAAGGAAGAAAATGAAACTGTCTTGAATCACAGATGACTTGATCTTACATACACAAAGTTTTGAGGAATTCATTAAAAATGATCATAACTAAGAACGAAGTCCTGCCAGGCTACAGGACACAAGATCAGGACCCCCAAATCAAGTGTATTTCTGTATACTTGCAGTGAATAATCAAAAATGAAATTCAGAAAACAATTCCACTTACAAGAGCCTCAAAAATAAAATATTTAAGAATTTCCTAAAAACAGTGCAGAGCTTGAAGGCTGAAAACTATGAGAGGTTTTTGAAAGAAATGACAAGATGAATAAAAAGACCCCCTATGCCGAGGGACCAGAGGACTTAGTACTGCTGTGATGGTAACAGCCCCAGACAGCTCCCCCACATTCCCACCCCCATTGCAGGCCTTCGCTCAGCACAAGGCTTCCAGGCCCAGCAACACTGCAGGGAGTACCAGAATGCCACTCCGTCTAAAAACAATGTTCCCGGGTGAGGACCGACCACGTTCTATTTACCCATTTGCATGATCACCTAACGGACACGAGTTGTCTCCATGTTCTGGCTATCAGACAAAAGCTGCTCTCAACAGTCCTATACACCTTTTCTCCATAAACATGTTCTCTGCTCTCTTGAGTATGCGCCAGGTAGTACAACTGCTGAGTTACACGCTAACTATGGCTAACTGCCACCTGACTTTCCATAGGGACTGCACCATCTCACGTTCCCACCTGCAGGACACCAGGTTTGGGCTTCTCCACACCCATGCTAAGGTTTGTCATCACTGTTGGTCACTGTGATCACAGCCGTTCAAAAAGCAGTGGCTCAGTGTGCTTTTGATCTGCATTTCCCCAATTACCTTGAACATCTTTTCATGCATTTACTGGCATTTGTTTGTCTTCTTTGAAGAAACATCTATTCAAACCCTGTGCCCACTTTTAAATTTTTATTTCGTTTTATTTCTTAAGTTACGATATTTCATAAGTCCCTTAAGATATATAATTTGGCAATATTTTTTTCACTTTCTCAATGGTAACACAGCACAAAAGTTTCCCAACTGGACGCAGCTATTTCTCTTCTGTCGCTCATGCCTCAGATGGTGTATCTAAGAACCACTCCCCACCGATCCTGAGGTCATGGAGATTTACACCTATGCTTCCTTTCAAAAGTTTCAGTTTCTGCATTCTATATTCACATTTCTGCTCTACCCATGTTTAACTTCGGAGTTAGCTTCTGTGCATATGGTGTGAGGAAGGGGTAAGTCATGTTTTTGAAGAACTGGTCAACGCTGAAGGATGACAGCGAACCAGTTCAAGGTTGTCGTAAAGGGCAAATAAAGGGGAAAGGAAAGCAAGCACTTATCCTGTTTTGTCTCTGTAGTTAATACCACCATAGCTAACCAAACAGTTACTATGGGGAAGTTGTTCTTTAAAGAATTCCAGCCCATGAATGAAAGAATTAGACTGTGATCATTCTGCATTCTCTAGAGAATTAATGGATCTAGGCCATTATGGCTAAAAAGGGCTGCTGACATCACAGGGAGAGATGACAAGGTGTTATGAGTGTCCTAATGGAGAACACACCCCAGCCTCTGGTGTGGGAGGACAGAATCTTCATGTGATCTCAAGGGGCCAGATCCAACTTCCCATTTCCAGCACACAGAGGAGACAGGAGCATTGTTACAGGACTCCGCAGAGGTGCAATCAGGAAACTCTGTAAGACAAATGACCTGCTTTCTTCAACAGACTACAAGGGAAAAAATAAAGAATGAAAAAGAAATTTAAGAAACAAATCAACTAGGCCCACTGTGGAGCTTTATTTAAATCCTGATTCAAGCAGACAACCACCAAAAAATCCTGATGTAGAATTATGACACCTGGAAATCTAACACAGTATCCTGGGATATAAAACAAATACTGTAGTTTCTCATTATGAAAATAGTTTGCTGTTGCAGTTCATATATATATATATATATATATATATATATATATATATATATATATATAATTTATTTAAATTTATTTGACAGAGAGAAACATAGTGAGAGAGGGAACACAAGCAGGGGGAGAGGGAGAGGGAGAAGCAGGCTTCCCACCCAGCAAGGAGCCCAATGCGGGACTTGATCTCAGAACCCCAGGATCATGTTTAAGTGGGTTAAATGATCATGATCAGTGGGTTAAGACAGAGGCTTAACCCACTGAGCCGCCCAGCCACCCCTGCAGTTATACTTTTTAAAAGAGACTTTATAGGAGCACCTGGGCGGCTCAGTGGGTTAAACCTCTGCCTTCAGCTCAGGTCATGGTCTCAGGGTCCTGTGATTGAGCCCCACATTGGGCTCTCTGCTCAGCAGGGAGCCTGCTTTCCCCTCTTTCTCTGCCTGCCGCTCTGCTTACTTGTGATCTCTGCCAAATATATAAAATCTTTAAAAAAAAAAAAAAAGAAAAGAAACTTTATACTTTAGTGATAAATACTAAAATATTTAGTGGGAAAACTAATCGATGGTGGAAATCAGTCAAAAGCATGCTCTGAATTTTACAAAAAGCAACTACTCTCATGTATCACAGCTATGACTAAATAAACACCAATACTGAGAAGACCAGAGTAAACCATTTCTCAATATAAAGAGCTGTACCTGGGGGGTCTAAATATAAGAACCTGACTCTGTCCTCCAACATGTGAAGTTGGCTTTGGGGTGGGTGTAGATGTCCTGCTCACGCACACTGGGGGCAAGGCAGAGGCGCTTGGCCAGGGTCCAGAGTCCATAGCACAAGGCAGAGGTGGTCAATATTGGTCTGAGGGTCTGGAATATGGCCATCCATGGAAGGTACAGCTGGAGTGAGTGACAGAAGGGACTTCAGCTCCGCAGTCTCCCTCCCCACCCCTCACGGCCCCTCTCCCATCACCAGCCAGCCCTCCCCTCCTGTTTAGTGAATGGAACTTCCACATCTGGCTGCATACCAAAAAGGCCTACATGGCTCAAGACACATGTTTCTAGACACAAACCCTAACTCTGAACCTCTGTGGCATCCTAAGCTCCGCAAACGTCTTACAAAGAGGGCAAAGACCAGGGCCAGGGCCACGGCCACGGACAAGGGGCTTACTGGCTTACTCTGCGTGATTAAGCTGTCCCCACTCGGACAGTCTGGGACCCTTGTTAGGGTAGGTTAGAAGTCAAAGTCCTCTGTGCCAGGAAGTCTTCCACGGTCCCACATACCTTCTTCCACAGCTGGCTGCTGCTTCCTATCTCTGCCTCTCACAGCCACAGGGCCACGCGACTCCACAGGAAGCAGTGAGAGACACAGGCACAACCTGTGTCTGTCTGGGAAGACAGACAACCTGCCTCTTGCAGGAGGATGCAACAAGCTCACGTGCACAGCACAGCTAAGGAGCCTGGACCATGTTCCCACTGACACCTGCTTTCTGCAAGCTTAAGATGTCCTCAGGAATCCATCTCTGCATGAAAGGTAAAAGCTAATGCAAGAATAAATTCTAAGATTCTGAACTACTTCAAACAGAAAGTGACAGCAAGTCAGTATAATGAATCCTTCGTGTAATTATACATGTTTTTCCCTCTTTCTCTAAGGAGGAAAAAAAAAAAGCCAACTCCTCCGTATATATGAGCTCTCCCTGGTTTACAGTGTAAGCACTTTCAGACTTCTCCTAGAAAAAAAAATATGCAGGTATATTTCACTATTTCACCCAGGCATTTACATTCTTCAATTTTCTAAACGACTACAAGGCAGCAAGACTAGCTTGTGCCAAGTATCAGATTCTAAAGAGAATGTGAAGGGCGGGGGGAATGGCCAGAGTAGACCCGTGAGGGGGCTGGCTTCTGAGGCTTACTGGGGGGGCCCACAGGAAGTCACAGACAACATGACAAGAACAGGACCACGGCATTTCCTATTCAGTTCGCCCGGGTCAGGGGCAACACTTACAGCTACCGGTTACACCATACCCACAGAAACTCAGCTGCCGGCCATCTCTATGTGACTCTGCAGTAGGAACGAGTCCAAACGATCAAGGTTTCAGGGCATCTCACAAGTGCCCACAGGACACTTGTGAGGAAAGGGAGCCGCAAAAGGTGGGCAAGTGGCACCAGGATTGAAATTTGTTGAGAAATAAGCATGTCTTCCTTGATTGCAAGTTTTGTTTTGGGCCCCAACGGGTGGTGCCCTAGGAGTCCCAGAGAAGTGCCCAAATCCCAGACACCGTCTTGGCGACTCAGTGAGTATCTGCACAACAGGAAGGCACCAACTGGGTCCCCACATCAACACTGCGAGTGAAAACATGGGGCTGCGAGAGCACCCGGGAAGCAAAGATAAGGCACCCTGCGGAGAACTCAGAGGCCCAGCCAGGTGCAGCCGGAGGAGGGGACCCCAGACACCAGCCTGCCAGCCACCTGGGAGCGTACACTCCCCGAAGAGGCCTCCGTTCAACCTGAGGCAGAGCAGGCTGCCCGGCTGAGCTAGAGGGCTCTCCCGCTGGCACGTGGGGCTCACGGCTCCCCTCTTCCGCAGGAGGGCAGCTCGAGCAAGCTGGGTGCTTCCACCGGAAAGCCCAGTCCTTCTCACGGGTCCCCACAGGACCTGGCAGAGGCAAGCACATTGCCCAGCCCTTCAGGCCAGACTCAGAGTAACTCTGTTGCGGACACTTGTCCTGACTCAAGGTTCATTTTCAAGGTCCCTTATTAATTTCAAGGTCCTGGCTGACTAGCCAGGGCACCCCAAGGCACTCTTGTGGCCCACTTTACAGTTAGTCACTCCTCAGGCGATGGAGCGGTCATGATGCATAAACCAACACCAGAAATTACCCTAATGGAACAGTGATAGGAGGGTTTGTAATTATAAACATGCACCTGAGGAGGTTAGACTTCAGCCCCCATGTGTTCTGTGACTTCACAGAACCTTGCTCTGACCAGTGTGCTGGATCAACTACACAGAGGAGACGGGGAGACAGTGGGGGCCGACAGCGGGCACTGGGATACTGGGCAGTGCTCTCTCCCCATTACAACCAACAGTCCCAACGCAGAGGGCTGGGAGCGGACTCCATTGACCCCACACTCCCACGGCAGAACTCCAGGAACGCATGTGGCACCTGGCATCCCTCCACCCAGCAGACCAGGCGCCCACTGCCCAGGCCTTCAGGCAGAGCCACCACGGAAGCCAGGGCCTGCCCCATGAAGGCTTAAGTGTGTATAACAGCAGGGGTGTGGCAAGCACGTCATGGACAGTGAATACAATGCCATTCGACGCATTTCTGAGAAGGTGTTTTCGATCTGGAACACTGAGCTGGGACGTGCTGGGAAGAGGGCACTCACACACCTTGTTTACTCTCTGGGGATAGCACTTTTGCTGTTCCAAAATCCGTGATCTGGATGTGCATATCCTCATTCAACAAAATGTTTTCTGGCTTCAGGTCCCTGTAAAAGCAGATTTGGTCCATCTGAGATGAAATATTTCAATAGCAATGTTATCACAAACACTAAATTTGCTGAAAACAAATGAGCTGATTAAATACTTCTAATCTTTACGGACTAACAACCAAGAATGAGAGTCTACAAAGTTCACACTGAGCAAATACCAGTTGCATCTAATGGGTTTGTTCCCAACACGTCACTTCAGAAATGCATCTGTCATTTTCTTTCTTTTTCTTTTTTTTATAAACATATAATGTATTTTTATCCCCAGGGGTACAGGTCTGTGAATTGCCGCATCTGTCATTTTCAATACACTTTTTGGTAAAACTGTATTCCAGAATTTTTAACCCATAAAAGGCAGATCTTGGGAACCTGTTGTGGTCAGGTAATCATTTTACAGTATATATAAATCAGCCACCACGTTGTTCACCTTTGACTTACACAGTGGTAAGTGTTCACCGTTTCTTGATAAAACCAGAAAACAGGATTAAAATATTAAATTTTGTGGGGTGCCTGGGTGGCTCAGTGGGTTAAAGCCTCTGTCTTCAGCTCAGATCGTGATCCCAGGATCCTGGGATTGAGTCCCGCATCAGGCTCCCTGTTCAGCGGGGAGTCTGCTTCCCCCCATCCTCTGTCTACTTGTCAGTCTGTCAAATAAATAAATATTTTAAAAAGTCTTAAAATGTTAGATTTTGTTATGTGTATTTTGCCACAAAAACCATCTATAACAGGAACAAGAGAAAGAGAGCTCGTACGAACACTTTCGATTTGACAAAATCAGACAGTCAAGGAGACGGAGATCAGAAACGAGCACACACACGAGCTCCAAGGTGGAATGGACAGCACCAGTTGGGACGGCCAAGGGTGCCACCGGCAGCCAGCGTCACCCGGCTCTGGGAGGCCCCCTGAGTCTCAGCACCGGGTGACGTCAGCTTCTCCTCAGTTCCTACCAGGAGGACTCCCATCCCTCC
Source organism: Mustela nigripes (assembly GCF_022355385.1). Taxonomy (NCBI): domain Eukaryota; kingdom Metazoa; phylum Chordata; class Mammalia; order Carnivora; family Mustelidae; genus Mustela; species Mustela nigripes. Next base: position 37,186,411 of record NC_081567.1, read on the forward strand.
AGGCACCCCCGCAGAGCTGAGCCAGAGGCCTGGTACCTGTGAATGATGCCCTTGCCATGCAAGTACTCCAGAGCTGACACCATCTCGGCCGTGTAAAACCGGGTGCATGTCTCATCGAATGAGCCAATTTTGCGAATGTATTTAAGTAGTTCTCCATTTTTGGCATAACTAAGACCAAAGTCTAAATGTTGCATCGTTAAGGAAGAGTACAAAAGTCATTTTTTTTAAACTAACCTTACAGCCCCATAGGAATATTTTTAATTAATGAAAACTGAAGGTACCCGTGTCCCGAGACAGCAGTCCCGCTTCAAGTCAGGCCCTGTTGTGATCACACCCACAGCTGCTGGGGCTGATAGGACGCCCTGGCCCCAGCCCCAGGCCCAGGCCCCAGCCCCAGGCCCAGGCCCCAGCATGGGTTTCTCCCTGAGAACACAATGACACACACTCCACGGCCCGACTGCTCCTTCTGGACCCCACCCTCTCCAGAAGGTGACGGGCTCAGGAAAGCGAAGCCACTGGAGCGGAGTGGCCAGAGCCTGTGGCCCACGTGCCTCTTGGCAGGCTTCAGCAAGGAGAAGGGGGGCCCCATCCTAATTCAGCCTCCAAACCTGCACCACGGTGGGCTCAGAGCATTTACTGAGCACCAACCACATTCACAGTGTGCTAAGAGTTTACTCACATAAAGGTTTCTCAAATGCAAGCTCCTGTCCAAGTACGAAGTAACAAGTCTTGTAAGAGAGCTGCCATTTTATTATCTTCTCAATTTTATCAACAGGAGAAACAGAGACGTTTTTCCCATTCACACTGTGGTGTGATCTGCTTCCATTCTCCCTTCCCAGAAGGATTATAGGCTGGAACAGTAACACAGCCCATACACCAGCTTCCTCTTAGAAGCTCCGAACATGTGCACCTATAAACGGAACCGTGCAGGCTGACTTCACAGCTCCCTAGCTGCCAGGGCCACAGCGACAGGAGTCTTCATTGCCCTAGCTAGTGGCTCTGAGGCAGGAAGGGGTGGCCCACGCTCGAGATCTTCACCAGGGCACTGTGGGCTCCCATCGAGGACAGTCTGATGCTGCAGGGCCATGAGGACAAGCCCAGGATGGAAGGGACCAGCGAGCAAAACTGCCTAAACCTGTCCCTGATTCAGCCCCAACCATGACCACCCACGCCCTTCCAACCAGGACAACAGGAACCTGAAGGAGGGAATGCAAAGGGTCCCAGCCAGACCCCTTCACAGCTCACCCTGCTGGCTCCTCTCCAGGAAAGGCTGGTGTCCATGGCCCCCTCGGCAGTGGCCCCACCTGGACTGGCCACTAGCCTGAGCACTCAGGAGTGCCAAGGAGCCTGCAGCAGACCCAAGAGGCTCGCCTCCATGCAGGGACAGCGCCTCTCTGAGCTTCACGTGGTTTGCCCCTTTCTGACCGCTTCTGGAGTTCCTGCTTCCTGGGTGAAGGACACTTCTAGTTCTTCACTCAGCTTGAGGCTAAAGCAACCAAAGGTTCTGAATATAACAACTGTTGAGGGTCCTGGCTCCAAGCCCACATTGTCTCCAACCACACACCTGCCTCATCCCCGCATCTCTCGCACCGCCTGGGTCCGCCTCATAGCCCAGAAAATTTTCCCCTCCCTTGGCACAGCCAGTGGCCCAGGACAGCAAGGAGGAAGCTGCTCTCTCCCAGGAAGTGGGTGAATTCCCGGAAGGATGTCACAGACCAGGCCTGTGACATAGCCCGGTAAGCTAAACCCCTGTGACAGAGCCCTGGCAAAGGGACCTGGCCCAGAGAGGGTAAGCAACTGACTCAGGGTCATGAAGCCAGGAGGGACAGAACTGGAGCCCAGCCTCCTAAGGTTTAGAGCACTACTCCTGTCCCCGAGCCGCAAGAGGAGACACACGATGATACGCAGTCAGTCCAGACAGCCTCACAGGTGAGAGAGACACTGAGCAGCCTCGAAGAAGACTCTTCAGTGTCCTTGGGGAGCCATAAGCAGCGACGGCAGAGTGGTGGGGACACGGCTGATGCTGGAGCCAGGCAGAAGCACACGTTCTCTAACCCTGAACAAACCAGGCAGGACCCTCTGCCCTACATGCCAGTGGCTATGACACCCCTTGACTGCTCCCCCATGAGGGCGGAACCACTGGGCAAAACGCACCACAGGTGTTGCCAGGACCTCCTCAGCTCTCTCTCCTGAAACTCCCTTCCCACCCTGAAACAACCTGTAGGGGGGCCATTCCACAGGGGAGACCCAGGGCCCAGGGGCTTGGCCACTCCACAACCCCCGGCTGGCCGCCAAGCAACCCACACTGGAAACCGACCAGCCCTGCGCCCCCCAGGTCTGTCCTCTCCACTCATGGGCAACGCCCTGCCCCCTATGTGCCGGTCCCTGTGTCAGGGTGACTCGGGCTCAGGCCTCAGAACTTTTCCCTGCTGAGGGCCCGCCCTCCAGTGGCCAGCCAGCCTGCTGATGCCCCCTGCCCCCAGCCCTCAGTTCGCACACTGCCCTGACTCCTGACCCAGCAGCAGTCAGCACCCACAGATGCATCAAACGCCAACCCCACACACACCTCCAGCCTGGTCTCACCCTCAGTCTCTTCTGGCTCGCTCCCAGCACCCCCGGGCACCCCAGCCTGAGGCCCCACACCCAGGAGCCAGGCTGACTGTACCGCCCCTTGCCCAGCCCCCTCACAGGAGCCTTCAGGGTGGCACCAGCCACGATCACAGCAAATGGCTGCTCTGCTCTAGCCCCTCCCGGCTCCTGGCGCACTTAGAAAAAAATCCGTAATTCTTATCAGGCGTCTAGGGGAGGAGAAGCTGGCCCCTGACCAGCCTGTCACTCCAGCTTCTAGCCCTCACTCTACCCAGGTCTCTGGCCAAAGTCCATGTCCCTGCAGACCACCAAGCTACGAGAACAGCACTCTCCTTCACCCTCTTACCTGCCCTCACTGCCCTGGCTCCCTCAAGTCTACTGCACAGGCACTGACAGTCTGGGTGTGTCTAACTGCTCCTGGGTACGCAGACTCCATGACAGCCAAGCCTTCTTCACCTTTTCACCAGCATACCCCCATTGCCGGGCACTCAGCAAGTACTTCTCAGTCAGCGAAAGGACAAATTCGGCCGACAGCTGAAGGAGCCAGAAAATGGTGCTGGGGCCGGGGCGGGAGAGGGAACGGGAAGAAGCAAAGTTCTAAACGAGAAGAATCTGTGTAGAAAGAGACAGGGGAAAGCCTGGGGAAGGGGGGCAAGCCAAGCCCTTACGGGGACTGGCTCTGTAGGAGTAGGGCACAAGCTGAGGACACGTGAGGGCAAGAGGGACAGAATTAAGGAGTCGAGGCCTGAACAAGCCCTGAGGCAACTCCACATGACAGCTGACCTCTCGGTGCAGCAGAAACCAGAAGAGCATCTACTGGAACTGGGGACAGAGTCACGAGGGCACAGAGGGGCTGGGCAAGTCCTGGTTAGGAAAAATGACAGGAAAGGGTTGTGAAACGAGGAGAAACTGGATAGCTAGGCCATACAATGGGCAGGCCCTGGGATGAGTGAGACAACACAGTGTGGTCTACCCTGGAGACCAGAGTACCCTGTCTGCCCTGCTCCCTAAGCAAAGATAAAAGAGGGGGAAAAATCACTACTCCAGGGGTTAGGGGAGAAATCAGGGAGCAGAAGAGGCCCTCAGAAGAAGCAATCAGTGGTGTGTGACAGCCTTGCTGGAGTGCCAGAGGCACTGGGTGACCAGAGCCATGCACAGGCAGAGAGCAAACTGAGGTGGGAGCCACGGGGAGGATGGAGGGCAGGAAAGAGGGAGGGAGGCTGGATGGTCTGGGGAGGAGAGCGTTCTGGGTACTGTGGGAAAGACTCTGGACTCCTGTGGGTGGCTCCCTGGACTTCTCACTTGGGGGCGACGCCTGATAAAGCTGTCCCTTCAAACAGACCCCATACCCCTGGGCCAAAGAGAGCAGAGAAGGGCCCTGAGCACCCAAGATCCTTTTCCCTCCCTCACTGCCCTGCTTTGATCGGAGGACCTGACATCTGATGGATATCCCAAGGACACCAGTTAGAGGAGGAAGGAATGCCTCTGAATAAATGTCTAGCAGTCACAGGGTTAAAAATCCTAAAATCCTTTAGATTGTTTATGAACAAAAAACCTCAGAAAGGTTTGTGATGTTTTCTTTTGAAGTAACATTCTACTTCAGTGAACACCAGCAATCCCAGGGGCTCCCAAAGCAAAGTGATGTGAATTCATCCGCATTGAGAATATGCCACCCTGTCCTTTCCGGGAAAGAAACGACTTGTGAACATACACAGAGGGGCCATGACTCCAAAACCATACGGGGTAACTGGTGTGACTTCAGAAGCCTCTGACTGTTCAAAGGATACATAGCTTTTCATCATCCTGAAATGTGAAGTAAAGTTTAACAAAGAACGGGTGATCCAGGCGTGACATCACGTCTCTCTCTCTGGTTACATACGGGACCTTGTTCTCTTTGATAATGTGACGTTTCTCTAGAATTTTAACTTAAAGTAAGAGAGAAGCAAGTTACTACGATTGATAATGGCTTAAGAAAATATACTAAAAACAAAACTCATCAAAGTAACTGATACAAATCAAAGTTTTTCACAAAACCTACCCACCCAGTTTGTGTTCTCTAAGACCACCAGCATCCCACCCCTGAAATCAGCACAGAGCCTCCAGGTGCTGGGAGGCCGGGCTGCCGCGCGCTGGCACACGCCCTCGCCTGCACCCCGGACGCACAGCCCCGGGGTCAGTACTTACTAGCATATTCCCTTGAGGTTGCCAGTTCTCGGGCCAGGACAACCTGGTTTGGGAAGAAAAGAGGGAAAAAGAAGAGAAAAAACACTCAGTATAACCCGGGCATCAACTCTCACAGGTAACCTTGAGGCTAACCTGCCCCCACCATTAAATTACATTTAAATATTAGAAATTATGTTAAAACATATTGGTCCTGTGCTAAAAATCTGGCTGGATGTTAACGATGAAGTTACTGTGTTCTAATAAACAGCAAATGCACAGATCAGTCAGGGTCCTCAGAAGGCTTTCTGTCTCTGCTCCTGCTGAGTTCCCAGGGCGCAGTGACGTATGCATTCAGGAATATCCGGGACTAACGTCACCCCCACAAACAGAGACAGAAACAGCAAATAATAGCCCAGATGGGTCCTGGGAACGCCTTCAAAAAATAACTTTTAGAATATGTTCTCAGTGTATGTTCACTGTGATAAGCTGTCCTGAATTTGGGCTTTTACAAAGAACTGTGACCACACATTTCAGTGGGTCCTGCACTCGGGGACGGTAAACCCTGTCCCTGCTGTCAAGGGCCCAGGAAACCAAGGCCCATGAGGCCCACGGAGAGTGCCCCCTGCACAGCGCGCCTCCTACCCAGGATGCAATCCCACACCTGGCAGGCTTTCTCGGCCGCACACCTAAGGCCTATAGTCACACTCCACCTTGCAAACAGAGAGCCAACAGGGCACAGCACAATGTGGAAAAGAGATTTCTACACAAGCAACCTTTGGCACAAGTTGCCACCAATTTCCACAGGCCTGATGAGGTCCGTTGGCCAGGAAGCTGGGGCACCCGATCCACCACAGCCAGCTGAGGCGGATGACGCCCCCCAAGACACCTGCAGGAAGGATGGTCCGAAGACCAGAGTGCAGATGGAAACCTGTCCGAATCCTGGGGGATCGCTGGGCCTCCCCTCAGGGAACACCTTCGGAGGCCGGACTCATCGAATTACAGAATTCTCCAACAGACTCACCAGAAGCTATCTGGGGAAAACACTGTGTGAAATGACCTGCAATGATTAAGAAGAATGGGTTTGGATTGTATGTGCTCAAAGGGAAAGATCTCAGAGATCTTGCCAAAGGAATGCACTGTGTGGGCTGTTCTGAAGCACTGGGGCATGTGTTTATGAAATGTGAAGTTTCTTCACAGGAGCATGTGCTAGCTACAAGGAAGGCGGAAAGAGGAAGAAAGAAGCATCAGAAAGCACTAGTACTTAACGAGATCTTCTCTGAAGTCGGCACTTAAGGAAATCTCTCTTGTGTGAATTCAACATTTCACGTGCAGGTTTCCCTATGGGCACAGGGCAGGGAGTATCCCTCTTCCAGGGAAAAAGGCATGACGCACCCCTCTGTCACTGTGGAGCCAACAGCAGAGCTCATCGGGACGTCAACATCATCCCCAGGGGGCCAGGCAGCAGCAGGCTGGGCCTCCACACTCTCCGGGGCCAGGCTTGGCTAAGTGCAGATCCTGCTCAGGCTGGGAACAGCCGCTTGTCCTCCCCACTCCCCTAGAAATCTAATTTTAAGTGGTCTCTATTTCCGGAGCGATGAGGAAGACCTGAGGGTAGCGCATATCATCTGAGGCCCAGAGCATCGGGACTATACACAGCGCCAGGAAGGAGCCTGCAGTTCCCGGTGCTCCTCCCGGGCACCCGGCTTCGGAAGGCGCAGGGAGACAAGCATCACAGCTGGGCCCTTCCAACATCAGGACTGCATCATCCAAAATGGGCGGGGCCTACTTTTATCTGCTGTGCAGACCCACAGACAAGGGGGAGTTTCATAAATAAGTCCTCATTTGTGAGTCGAGGTAAATGTCCATGAAGCAGAACTGAGAGAGGGAGAACGCTGCTTCTTTTGCTGGACTCTTCAGTAACTGTGCAGAACAGCCAAGGTTCTTTTCAGAATAGTTTCTTCTTTCTGAGAAGATCTGTGAGTACCAGAACAACTGGGGACTATCCTCATAGTTGAAGACTATTATCACGTGGGCACAACTGTTTCGTAATTTAAACAGAAACAGCCAATAAAAAAATCTAAATTTAAGGGGCGCCTGGGTAGCTCAGTGGGTTAAGCCGCTGCCTTCGGCTCAGGTCATGATCTCAGGGTCCTGGGATCGAGTCCCACATCGGGCTCTCTGCTCAGCAGGGGGCCTGCTTCCCTTCCTCTCTCTGTGATCTCTTCTCTTCCTCTCTCCTACTGTGATCTCTCTCTGTCAAATAAATAAA